>NC_091323.1:11156679-11211679 GCF_038502225.1 Cherax quadricarinatus | reverse complement strand
GCAGCGAGGAGAAGGCTGGAGGCAGTGGAGATGTCATGTCTGAGGGCAATGTGTGGTGTGAATATAATGCAGAGAATTCGTAGTTTGGAAGTTAGGAGGAGGTGCGGGATTACCAAAACTGTTGTCCAGAGGGCTGAGGAAGGGTTGTTGAGGTGGTTCGGACATGTAGAGAGAATGGAGCGAAACAGAATGACTTCAAGAGTGTATCAGTCTGTAGTGGAAGGAAGGCGGGGTAGGGGTCGGCCTAGGAAGGGTTGGAGGGAGGGGGTAAAGGAGGTTTTGTGTGCGAGGGGCTTGGACTTCCAGCAGGCATGCGTGAGCGTGTTTGATAGGAGTGAATGGAGACAAATGGTTTTTAATACTTGACGTGCTGTTGGAGTGTGAGCAAAGTAACATTTATGAAGGGATTCAGGGAAACCGGCAGGCCGGACTTGAGTCCTGGAGATGGGAAGTACAGTGCCTGCACTCTGAAGGAGGGGTGTTAATGTTGCAGTTTAAAAACTGTAGTGTAAAGCACCCTTATGGCAAGACAGTGATGGAGTGAATGATGGTGAAAGTTTTTCTTTTTCGGGCCACCCTGCCTTGGTGGGAATCGGCCGGTGTGATAATAAAAGATAATAAATATATATATATATATATATACATATACATATATATATATATATATATATATATATATATATATATATATATATATTATACACAGACACGCACATGCATATATATATACATACATCTAGGTTTCTCTCCTTTTTCTAAATAGCTCTTGTTCTTCTTCATTTCTTCTATTGTCCATGGGGAAGTGGAAAAGAATCTTTCCTCCGTAAGCCATGCGTGTCGTATGAGGCGACTAAAATGCCGGGAGCAATGGGCTAGTAACCCCTTCTCCTGTAGACATTTACTAAAAAAGAGAAGAAGAAAAACATTTTAAAACTGGGATTCTTGAATGTGCGTGGATGTAGTGCGGATGACAAGAAACAGATGATTGCTGAAGTTATGAATGAAAAGAAGTTGGATGTCCTGGCCCTAAGCGAAACAAAGCTGAAGGGGATAGGGGAGTTTCGGTGGGGAGAAATATATGGAATTCAATCTGGAGTATCTGAGAAAGTTAGAGCTAAGGAAGGGGTAGCAATAATGTTGAACGATCAGTTATGGAAGGAGAAAAGAGAATATGAATGTGTAAATTCAAGGATTATATGGATTAAAGTAAAGGTTGGATGCGAAAAGTGAGTTATAATAAGCGTGTATGCACCTGGAGAAGAGAGGAATGTAGAGAGAGAGAGAGAGAGAGAGAGAGAGAGAGAGAGAGAGAGAGAGAGAGAGAGAGAGAGAGAGAGAGAGAGAGAGAGAGAGAGAGAGAGAGAGAGAGAGAGAGAGAGAGAGAGAGATTTTGGGAGATGTTAAGGGAATGTATAGGAACCTTTGAACCAAGTGAGAGAGTAATTGTGGTAGGGGACCTGAATGCTAAAGTAGGAGAAACTTTTAGAGAGGGTGTGGTAGGTAAGTTTGGGGTGCCAGGTGTAAATGATAATGGGAGCCCTTTGATTGAACTTTTTATAGAAAGGGGTTTAGTTATAGGTAATACATATTTTAAGAAAAAGATGATAAATAATTATACAAGATATGATGTAGGGCAAAATGACAGTAGTTTGTTGGATTATGTATTGGTAGATAAAAGTCTGTTGAGTAGACGTCAGGATGTACATGTTTATAGAGGGGCCACAGATATATCAGATCACTTTTTAGTTGTAGCTACACTGAGAGTAAAAGGTAGATGGGATACAAGGAGAATAGAAGCACACGGGAAGAGAGAGGTGAAGGTTTATAAACTAAAAGAGGAGGCAGTTAGGGTAAGGTATAAGCAGCTATTGGAGGATAGATGGGCTAATGAGAGCATAGGCAATGGGGTCGAAGAGGTATCGGGTAGGTTTAAAAATGTAGTGTTAGAGTGTTCAGCAGAAGTTTGTGGTTACAGGAAAGTGGGTGCGGGAGGGAAGAGGAGTGATTGGTGGAATGATGATGTAAAGAGAGTAGTAAGGGAGAAAATGTTAGCATATGCCGCCAATAAAAAGTAGGTGCGCCATTGGTACACTAAGAGAAAACACCATAAGTGTCCGGGGCCCAAAACTGTTCAACAGCCTCCCATCAAGCATTAGGGGAATTGCCAATAAACCCCTGGCTGCCTTCAAGAGAGAGCTGGACAGATACCTAAAGTCAGTGCCGGATCAGCCGGGCTGTTGCTCGTACGTTGGACTGCGTGCGGCCAGCAGTAACAGCCTAGTTGATCAGGCCCTGATCCATCGGGAGGCCTGGTCATGGACCGGGCCGCGGGGGCGTTGATCCCCGGAATAACCTCCAGGTAACCTCCAGGTATATGAGAAGATTTTACAAAGTAAAAGTGATGTAAAGAGGGAATAGTATATGGAGAAAAAGAGAGAGGTTAAGAGAGTGGTGAAGCAATGTGAAAAGAGAGCAAATGAGAGAGTGGGTGAGATGTTATCAACAAATTTTGTTGAAAATAAGAAAAAGTTTTGTAGTGAGATTAACAAGTTTAGGAAGCCTAGAGAACAAATGGATTTGTCAGTTAAAAATAGGAGAGGAGAGTTATTAAATGGAGAGTTAGAGGTATTGGGAAGATGGAGGGAATATTTTGAGGAATTGTTAAATGTTGATGAAGATAGAGAAGCTGTGATTTCATGTATAGGGCAAGGAGGAATAACATCTTGTAGGAGTGAGGAAGAGCCAGTTGTGAGTGTTGGGGAAATTCGTGAGGCATTAGTTAAAATGAAAGGGGTAAGGCAGCTGGGATTGATGGGATAAAGATAGAAATGTTAAAAGCAGGTGGGGATATAGTTCTGGAGTGGTTGGTGCTATTATTTAATAAATGTATGGAAGAGGGTAAGGTACCTAGGGATTGGCAGAGAGCATGCACAGTTCCTTTGTATAAAGGCAAAAGGGACAAAAGAAAATTCAAAAATTATAGGGGGATAAGTCTGCTGAGTATACCTGGTAAAGTGTATGGTAGAGTTATTATTGAAAGAATTAAGAATAAGACGGAGAATAGGATAGCAGATGAACAAGGAGGCTTTAGGAAAGGTAGGGGGGGGTGTGGACCAGTTGTTTACAGTGAAACATGTAAGTGAACAGTATTTAGATAAGGCTAAAGAGGTTTTTGTGGCTTTTATGGATTTGGAAAAGGCGTATGACAGGGTGGATAGGGGGGCAATGTGGCAGATGTTGCAGGTGTATGGTATAGGAGGTAGGTTACTGAAAGCAGTGAAGAGTTTTTACGAGGATAGTGAGGCCCAAGTTAGAGTATGTAGGAAAGAGGGAGGTTATTTCCCAGTAAAAGTAGGCCTTGGACAAGGATGTGTGATGTCACCGTGGTTGTTTAATATATTAATAGATGGGGTTGTAAGAGAAGTAAATGCGAGGGTCTTGGCAAGAGGCGTGGAGTTAAAAGATAAAGAATCACACAAAGTGGGAGTTGTCACAGTTGCTCTTTGCTGATGACGCTGTGCTCTTGGGAGATTCTTAAGAGAAGTTGCAGAGGTTGGTGAATGAATTTGGTAGGGTATGTAAAAGAAGAAAAGGGGAAAAGGGTGAGCGATGCACGTAGGAGTCTGTGGAGACAAAGAACTTTGTCCTTGGAGGCAAAGAGGGGAATGTATGAGAGTATAGTTTTACCAACGCTCTTATATGGGTGTGAAGCATGGGTGATGAATGTTACAGCGAGGAGAAGGCTGGAGGCAGTGGAGATGTCATGTCTGAGGGCAATGTGTGGTGTGAATATAATGCAGAGAATTCGTAGTTTGGAAGTTAGGAGGAGGTGCGGGAATGCCAAAACTGTTGTCCAGAGGGCTGAGGAAGGGTTGTTGAGGTGGTTCGGACATGTAGAGAGAATGGAGCGAAACAGAATGACTTCAAGAGTGTATCAGTCTGTAGTGGAAGGAAGGCGGGGTAGGGGTCGGCCTAGGAAACGTTGGAGGGAGGGGGTAAAGGAGGTTTTGTGTGCGAGGGGCCTAGACTTCCAGCGGGCATGCGTGAGCGTGTTTGATAGGAGTGAATGGAGACAAATGGTTTTTAATACTTGACGTGCTGTTGGAGTGTTGAGCAAAGTAACATTTATGAAGGGATTCAGAGAAACCGGCAGGCCGGACTTGAGTCCTGGAGATGGGAAGTACAGTGCCTGCACTCTGAAGGAGGGGTGTTAATGTTGCAGTTTAAAAACTTTAGTGTAAAACACCCTTCTGGCAAGACAGTGATGGAGTGAATGATGGTGAAAGTTTTTCTTTTTCGGGCCACCCTGCCTTGGTGGGAATCGGCCAGTGTGCTAATAATATATATATATATATATATATATATATATATATATATATATATATATATATATATATATATATATATATATATATATATATATATATATATATATATACAAGTATGTATATATATATATATATATATATATATATATTTATATATATAAATATATATATATATATATATGTATATATATATATGTATATATATATATATATATATGTATATATATATATATGTATATATATATATATGTTCTCCATGGGGAAGTGGAACAGAATTCTTCCTCCGTAAGCTATGCGTGTTGTAAGAGGCGACTAAAATGCCAGGAGCAAGGAGCTAGTAACCCCTTCTCCTGTATAAATTTACTAAATTTGAAAAGAGAAACTTTCGCTTTTCTTTTTGGGCCACCCTGCCTTGGTGGGATACGGCCGGTTTGTTGAAAAAAAAAAAAAAAAAATATATATATATAATATATATATATATATATATATATATATATATTATATATATATATATATATATATATATATATATGTATATATATATATATATATATATATATATATATATATATATATATATATATATATATATATATGTGTATATATATATATATATATATATATATATATATATATATATATATATTATATATATGTGTATATATATATATATATATATATGCAATAAGATCACAGTAAACAGTTGATATCAGAATATGCAAAAAACCACTGTGAAAGAATAGTGAAATTCCAAGCGCTTTCGTGACTACTCAAATTATCTTGGAACTATAAAAACAAAACATCAAAGGAAGGCATATAAAAGGTCAAGACTACACCTCACCATCACATCCTACAACAAAGCAGCATTTGACGCATGACGACACTCCGACTCAGTGAAACACCCCTAATACTCTACCCAAGAATTAAGATTTATTATTTGTTTAATATATCATCAAATTCTTCCCAAATTTTATTAATTTTAAATGAATCCAATATATATAGACCAAAGGTAGTATTCATATTATTTTCGAAACTGCTTTTTATGAAACATGATTCAATTATATTCCTGTCGACCATGGATTTGCTTGATACAACTTTCTCAACTTATTGAAAATCAATTGGATGGTTAAAATCTCTCATATGAATAAACAGAGCATTGGAATCTTGTCCAGTTCTAATGCTATATTTATGTTATTTTAATCTTAGTTCGAGACTTTTACCAGTTTGACCGTAATAAACTTTATCGCAAATTTTACAAGAAATCTTATAGACACATCAGTCAGCATTTTGGGGGAATTCTTTATCAAAAGTTTTTTTTACTGTATCATGATTTTTAAATACAACTTTGATATTAAAAGTCTTAAGAAGAGAAGGCATATCAACCAAGTTTTCATGGTAAGGGAGAACCAACATATTTTTAGTTGAATAAGGTTGGTTGTCCCTTTTTGGGTTGCAAAAAGTATTTCTAGCAACTTTAAAATATTTATCAACTACGTTTCTTGGGTATTTCAGATCATTAGCAATTTCATAAATTTTGGATGTCTTCATCTATGAACTCTGGACTACAAATACGCAAAGCTCTCAAAAACGTTGATGAGAAAACAGACAGTTTAACTGTATCTTGATGTGAAGAATAATAGTATACATAGGAAGAGTTATTTGTAGGTTTTATGTAAATTTTAAATTTAAAAGTAATTGTTACCCTTAATAATTAAAACATCTAGAAAAGGCAATGAGTTATTTTCTTCGAACTCAACAGCAAAGTTTATAAAATGGGCTAAGCTATTTAACAAATAAATGGTTTATATCTACATTCTTGGGCATAAGACACAAAATATCGTCAACATATCTGACCCAATTAACTCTATTAGGGAGGATTGTATTTAAACAGTCTTATTTCAAAAAAATCAATGTATAGGTTAAAGAGGATTTCCCATTGCCATACCAAACTTCTGAGCATAAAACTTATCATTAAATACAAATTTTGCATCAACAATGCAAAGTTTAATGAATTTAATGATAGTAGGAACTGGCAATGGTAAATCGTGATTAACAAGTTCTTCAGAAAAGAAACTTAATAAATCATCAACTAGAACTTTCGTAAACGAGGAAGTAACATCAAAACTAACCATGTTAAAATGATTAAAGTCAGTCAGGAGCTTAATTTATCATATATATTGTTTTTTAACGTTAAAGTTAGAATTTTTTCCAACAATAGAACTCAAAATGTCAACAACCCATTTGGATAATTTATATGAAACTTAACCTATGGAACTAATAATTGGTCTAACTGGATAACAAGGTGTGTGCGTTTTTTTTAATCCATATATATATAGGGCAAAGATGGTTTTGTGGAACTAATTTTTTCAATTAATTCATCTTTGCCTTTCAGTAGAAGTTTTATTGCTTTATTGAAATTGTTGTTAACGGTTTCTAAGATATTTTTTTCTAAGTTTAGAATAGGTTTCAGTATCTAGATTATTAATTTTATCTTGGTAATCATTTTCTTTCATAATTACTGTTGCATCTATTTTATCTGCTTTAGTAAGTATAGTAGTATTCTTTCACAGTGGTTGTCATATATATATATATATATATATATATATATATATATATATATATATATATATATATATATATATATATATATATATATATATATATATATATATATATATATGCAAGGAATTCGCAAGAGCAGGCGAAATATACACAAACACTGATATCTGGCTGAAGGAGACTCGAACCTACTAACCTTGGAACAAAATACGCAATGCTTTACCAATCTACCCACACTGGACAATACCTTGGAGTCCAGCTTGCGCTAGACTTTGATCCAAGGCAGCCAGCTTTCAGGGAGAAGGCTTACAGCTTTTCATCTCATCCCCTGCATGCATCAGCCTTACTAGAGATATTAACAATGCTGGACTCCAAGGTATTGGTCCAGTGTGGGTAGATTGGTAAAGCACTGCGTACCTTGTTCAAAGATTCGTAGGTTCGAGTCTCCTTCAGCCAGACATCAGTGTTTGTGTATATTTCGCCTCCTCTTGCGAATTCCTTGCATTGTTAATATCTCTAGTAAGGCTGATGCATGCAGGGGATGAAATGAAAAGCTGTAAGCCTTCTCCCTGAAACCTGGCTGCCTTGGATCAAAGTCTAGCGCAAGCTGGACTTCAAGGTATTGTCCAGTGTGGGTAGATTGGTAAAGCATTACGTTTTTTGTTCCAAGGTTAGTAGGTTCGAGTCTCCTTCAGCCAGAGATCAGTGTTTATATATATATATATATATATATATATATATATATATATATATATATATATATATATATATATATATATATATATATATATATATAAATATATATATATATATATATGTAATAAAAAATACCGGAAATTTCAGCAATACAAATCAGAGTATCTTTATTGATGGAGATGTATCACTAAATAAAAAAAATCAAGCCAGTACCTAGATTTAATACTGGAGCCCGAAAGAAAGTGGAAAGGTAATCTAAACTGATTAGTCCCTCAGCCTTGAGAGAAGATTTTACACTATCAGCCTTGACAGGTGTTCAGTCCTTCAGTCGTGATGAATCAGAAACAGAAGCTTAAAGACGAAGACTTACATACTGGAACCAGGAGAGAGACAGGTGCAGTAGTTGAAGGCATCATCCCAAGTGGACTGGACCCAACAGTTGAACCAGAGGTAGCAGGCCATGGCCAGGAGTTGAACCAGAGGTAGCAGGCCATGGCCAGGAGTTGAACCAGAGGTAGAAAGCCATACCCAGGAGTTGAACCAGAGGTAGAAAGCCATACCCAGGAGTTGAACCAGAGGTAGCAGGCCATGGCCAGGAGTTGAACCAGAGGTAGCAGGCCATGGCCAGGAGTTGAACCAGAGGTAGCAGGCCATGGCCAGGAGTTGAACCAGAGGTAGCAGGCCATGGCCAGGAGTTGAACCAGAGGTAGCAGGCCATGGCCAGGAGTTGAACCAGAGGTAGCAGGCCATGGCCAGGAGTTGAACCAGAGGCAGCAGGCCATGGCCAGGAGTTGAACCAGAGGTAGGGAATGGTGTTGAAGATATCCTCAGTACTGTTGTGTTACTGTGTCACACAGTATCGTCAGTGGTACAGTGTTACTGTGTCACACAGTATAGTCAGTGGTACAGTGTTACTGTGTCACACAGTATAGTCAGTGGTACAGTGTTACTGTGTCACACAGTATCGTCAGTGGTACAGTGTTACTGTGTCACACAGTATCGTCAGTGGTACAGTGTTACTGTGTCACACAGTATCGTCAGTGGTACAGTGCTACTGTGTCACACAGTATCGTCAGTGGTACAGTGTTACTGTGTCACACAAGTATGATTAGTGGCACAGTGGCTATTATCAGTGGCACAGTGGCTGTCATCAGTGGTTATCGTCAGTGGTACATTGGTTATTATCAGCATTACAGTGGTTATCATCAGTGGTACAGTGGTTATCATCAGTGGTACAGTGGTTATCGTCAGTGGTACAGTGGTTATCATCAGTGGTACAGTGGTTATCGTCAGTGGTATAGTGGTTATCGTCAGTGGTATAGTGGTTATCGTCAGTGGTATAGTGGTTATCGTCAGTGGTATAGTGGTTATCGTCAGTGGTATAGTGGTTATCGTCAGTGGTATAGTGGTTATCGTCAGTGGTATAGTGGTTATCGTCAGTGGTATAGTGGTTATCATCAGTGGTACAGTGGTTATCGTCATTGGTATAGTGGTTATCATCAGTGGTATAGTGGTTATCATCAGTGGTACAGTGGTTATCGTCAGTGGTATAGTGGTTATCAATGGTTCAGTAGTTATCATCAGCGGTACAGTGGTTATCATCAGTGGTTCAGTGGTTATCATCCATGGTTCAGTGGTTATCATCAGTGGTTCAGTGGTTATCATCCATGGTTCAGTGGTTATCATCAATGGTTCAGTGGTTATCATCAATGGTTCAGTGGTTATCATCAATGGTTCAGTGGTTATCATCATGCACAATCTAATCGAAGTCCAGACTTGCATGCACAGGAGTCCTGATCGGCAAGATGCATACAGCTGTGAGGGTACCTTTACCAAATTCAACTTCAAGAACATCATCTGGGATCAGGTAAACTATGCCCTAAATGAATCATGCTGGGAGGATATCTTAAATTACTCGGACCCTTACCAATGCCTTGAAAAGATCACCCTCCTGGTAGCTGAAGTATGTTCAAGGTATATTCCTGTAAGAAAAAAGAAAAGAAGTAAACTGAAGAGAGACGCTCCCTCTACAGGAGAAAACGAAGAATCATTAAGCTCCTCAAGAATGCCAGATTATCTGATACACGGAAGGAAGTGCTAACAAGGGAAGTGGAAAATATTGAGCTAAAGTTAAAGGACTCGTACAGGATCCAGGAGAGACAAGAAGAGCTAAAAGCGATTAGTGAAATTGAAAGAAATTCGAAATATTTCTTTTCACATGCCAAAAAAGTCAAAAACCACTAATAGTATAGGGCCCCTGCTCAGACAAGACGGATCCTACACAGACGACAACAAAGAAATGAGTGAGATACTGAAATCGCAATATGACCAGTCTAAAGATAGACAATCCAAACAATTTTTTCATGCATGAGCCTCAAAACCCTGCCAATGTATGCCAAATTTATGACATAACCCTGACTCCACTAGACTTCGAGAAAGCCATCGACGACATGCACACGCACTCAGCCCCAGGCCCAGATTCGTGGGAGTCGGTGTTTATTAAGAACTTCAAGAAATCCCTCTCACGGGCCCTAAGTATACTATGGAGAAGGAGCTTAGACACAGGCGAGATTCCAGTCACTAAAAACAACAGATATAGCCCCACTCCATAAAGGTGGCAGCAAAGCAGTAGCTAAGAACTATAGACCAATAGCTTTAACGTCCCATATCATAATCTTTGAAAGAGTTCTAAGAAGCAGGATAGCAAACCACCTGGACTCCCAAAATTGCACATCCCAGGGCAACGTGGTTTCAGAGCAGGTCGCTCCTGCCTTTCGCAACTGCTAGACCACTACATGGTCCTAGATGCACTGGAAAACAGAATGCAGATGTAGTATACACAGATTTTGCAAAAGCCTTTGACAAGTGCGACCATGGTGTAATAGCACACAAAACGCGTGCTAAAGGGATAACTGGCAAAGTAGGCAGATGGATCTTCAGCTTTCTAACCAATCGCACGCAAAGAGTAGTGGTAAACAGTGTTAAATCAGATGCTGCTGTAGTGAAGAGCTCTGTCCCACAGGGCACAGTACTCTCACCTATCCTGTTCCTTATTCTCATATCAGACATAGACAGAGATGTAAACCATAGCACTGTATCATCCTTTGCAGACTATACTAGGATCTGCACGAGTGTCATCCATTGAGGACACGGCAAAGCTCCAAGAAGATATAAACCAAGTTTTCCAATGGGCAACGGAGAACAATAAGATGTTCAGTGAAGACAAATTCCAACTACTCCGTTATGGAAAACTGGAGGAAATAATAACTAGGACTGAGTATACCACAAACTCTAATCACACAGTAGAGCGGAAAAGTAATGTGAAGGACCTGGGTGTGGTAATGTCCGAAGACTTCACCTTCCAGGACCACAACAATGCCACTATCACATCTGCGAGGAAATTGATAGGATGGATAATGAGAACATTCAAGACAAGAGATGCTAAGCCAATGATCCTTTTTAAATCACTTGTTCTCTCTAGGCTGGAATACTGCTGTACATTAACATCCCCATTCAAAGCGGGTGAAATTGCAGAACTAGAGAATGTACAGAGAACCTTTACTGCACGTATGTTCCATCAAACACCTTTACTACTGGGAACGCCTGGAAGCACTTGACTTGTATTCGCTGGAATGCAGGCGAGAGAGATGTATCGTAATCTAACCTGGAAGATTCTGGAGGGACTGGTCCCTAATATGCACACAGCAATCACTCCATACGAAAGCAAAAGACTTGGCAGGCGATGCAACATACCCCCAGTGAAAAGTAGGGAAGTCACTGGTACACTAAGAGAAAAGGCAGTAAGTGTCCGGGTCCCAAAACTTGAATAGCCTCCCACCAGCAATAAGGGGAAGTACCGGTAGATCCCCGGTTGCCTTCAAGAGGGAGCTGGACAGATGCCTAAAGACGGTGCCGGATCAGCCGGGCTGTGGTTCGTACGTTGGATTGCGTGTAGCCAGCAGTAACAGCCTCGTTGATCAGGCCCTGATCCACCGGGAGGCCTGGTCGTGGATCGGGCCGCGGGGGCGTTGATCCCCGGAATGCCCTCCAGGTAGACTCCAGGTAGCCTCTGGTTCGTGAAGGGGAAGAGGTAGTATCAGCAATCAACCAAGGATGGAAAGGGGAGCTCCAGTTCCTATAATCGAGAGCCTTAGTTCTGTAACCTTACATTACCTTTCTTTTCAACGGGGTAAGTGAGGCCAGTGTAGGTTTCCTGATCCAAGGAATTAGAGCTATCATCTTCGAAACAAGCCTGATTTTGTAACATTCTCCAGGTCACAATATAGACCCTCACTGGGTTAGCGTGCAATTATGAACGTAATAAGAATGAAAACATTAATTCTCCCGACCTTCTTAGGCCTCTGGAAAATAATTCTGAATTATAAATCATTTGAGGAAAAGCTTCTGATGGAAAGCTTCTGTGGCACACTGAGGCCAAGAAGCTGGAGGCTTATCAAGGTCGAGGGACTGATCATCTCAAAGCTTCTTCAAGGCTGAAGGACTGATCGTCTCCATTCTTCTTCAAGGCTGAAGGACTGATCGTCTCCATTCTTCTTCAAGGCTGAAGTACTGATCGTCTCCATTCTTCTTCAAGGCTGAAGTACTGATCGTCTCCATTCTTCTTCAAGGCTGAAGTACTGATCGTCTCCATTCTTCTTCAAGGCTGAAGGACTGATCGTCTCCATTCTTCTTCAAGGCTGAAGGACTGATCGTCTCCATTCTTCTTCAAGGCTGAAGGACTGATCGTCTCCATTCTTCTTCAAGGCTGAAGGACTGACCATCTTACAACTTAAAGACTGAAGGACTGACCATCTCAAAACTACTACTTCAAGACTGATGGACTGATCACATCTTGATCTCTGCACTGTTTATATTATCACCAATTTTAGCCACCTCTGTATTCGACTGAAGACGAACACTGTGTAGGCGAAACGTTTCAGAAATATAAATATCAGAGTGTTAAAGTTATTTTGTTACTCATCGACTCATCATTGCTGACTACCATCATTATAGTTATATCTGCCGTACTTGTGTTTCTCATCAACTCATCATTGCTGACTACCATCATTATAGTTATATCTGCCGTACTTGAGAATTTATTCACTTTTAATGCAATAATATCTACGAGTTTTTGTCTACAATATTTGCTTGGTTTTACAGTTTTATGTAGGTGTTTATGGTTAAATCTATTCTGTGGTTTAATAAGTGCATGTGTATCCCAGCACCAGCAGCAAAAACTGCAACAGTAACTTGCTCTGGCAGCAGTCAGAGCAAGCGGCTAGCGCTTGCTCTGACTGCTGATTGCAGGAGTAGCGGCAAGCGCTACTCCTGCCGCAGCAGGAGCAGCGGCAGGAGTAGCAACATCATTGCCAACACCAGGAGAGAGAACAGCAAAGTAACCACCTCAGAAGCAGCAACAGCAGGGGTAAAAGCCGCAGCACCACCAACAACAGCAGCAGCAGCAGTAATTACCGTAATACTAGCAGCAGTAACACAACCGTCTCACAGGCAGCAGGATCAATAGTAATAACAGCAACGTTAACAGCAGCATTAGCGGCACCGGTAACAACAGTATCAACAGCAAAAGCAACAGTATAAACAACAGCAGCAGTAACAACATTAGTAACAACAGCAGCAGTAACAACATTAGTAACAACAGCATCGACAGTAGCAGTAACACCAATAGCAGCAAAATTAGTAGCAGCAGCAGCGGTAACAACAGCAGAAATAGCAGCAGGAGCAGCAGCAATAACAGCAGCAGCCGGAAGCTGTGAGACGGAGGAGCTATGACCACCGTAACTTTATTTTGACTTGTCACATGCAAATTAACCTCGGTGGAGTTTCTGCAACATTCTCACGTTCAGTCTGGTAGCCAGTCGTTAGCCCAGCCTGTTTCCCTCAACTACAACCTCCCTCACGTTCAGTCTGGTAGCCAGTCGTTAGCCCAGCCTGTTTCCCTCAACTACAACCTCCCTCACGTTCAGTCTGGTAGCCAGCCGTTAGCCCAGCCTGCTTCCCTCAACTACCACCTCCCTCACGTTCAGTCTGGTAGCCAGACATCTCGGCCTGTTTCCCACAACTGACAATAAGCTTGCTACCCAGATAAACTCTAGGTGCTGTCAATTTCCACTGAAACATTACAATGTCGTGAATAAGAAAGAAGTTAGAGATTTAGGCTGACTGTTGTTCTCGTCTTCGGGGAAAGTATGCCTAGCTTTCTGGCTGGCCACCCAAAGTTATCAGGCACCTGAAGCCGAGTAATTAACCACATTCAACAGCGCAGAAAGTACACAAGTATTTTCGGTCCAACTGGAGACCCTCCCCAGACGATACTAAACTAGTTGGAGAAGCCCTTAAATATGCAAACAAATCAGGTGCCCACGAGAAAGAAGCTCTGCATTTGGCCTACTGGTCAATGCTCGATGAATACGCCTATCAGCTTGCTTACACATCTTCAGTTCTAATAATTTTTCAACTTTTCTTCTGTGTAAATTAATCTAGCTTAAATTAATCAAATTCGTAGGTATTCTAAACCCGAACCGCTTGTTTATAAACTCATTTGGCCCCAGGCTCGTACTCTTCTCATTACCTCTTACCCCACGAAGTATATCACTGGTACTGCTAGTAATTTAACCCTACCTGACAGTCCCATTATCTTAAATATTCACACTATATTCGTTGTCTTCCGCTGCTGTATCAATTGTCTCGTATCAATTAACCTTCAAGGTTCGTGGTGAAACATGAACCTTGAAGGATCCCACTTTCGTAGTAGTTACCTCAGGTTTTTCTCTGTTGTGTGTGTGGTGACCAGTGTTCTTTGGTGCTCCCTTTGTCACTAACTGTATCTGATGTTGCTCATGTCTCCTCCGAGAGCACCTCACCTCAAGTTGTGTGATCAGTTCCTAGCAGACCTCTTTATTGTTCCAGGTGAGCTCGCCTCCTTCCTTCACCAGTCATGTTACTTGGTCATGTACCATCGGCTTGCTTCACCAGACATGTCACTGGGTCATGTACCATCATCTTGCTTCACCCGTCATGTCACCGAGTCATGTACCATCATCTTGCTTTACCAGTCATATCATTAGGTCATGTACCGTCATCTTGCTTCACCAGTCATGTCACTGGGTCATGTACCGTCATCTCTGGCTCTTCTGATTTATTCTCTGATTTCTTCTATCTCACGTTTTTGTAGTTTTTCATTATGTACATAAGTGCATGTATGTATATATGTAATTCATGTATGTATATACCTGTGTATTTATGGATGTATGCACGTATGCATCTATGTATGTATGTATGTTTGTATGTATGCATCTATGTGTGTGTATATACATATATATATCTCCAACTATATATGCATGTATTGAAGTGGGCAAGTGTATGTATTCACTCACACACACACACACACACACACACACACACACACACACACACAAGGAGACATCCCCAGACATAATAACACTCACAGTAACGAAACTCACCAGGATAACAGATGCAATCTTTCCACCCGGATATCAAATCCTCAGGAAAGATAGAGGGAGGAAAAGGGAGGGGGAGATGTTGCGCTGCTCATTAAAAACTGGTGGGGATTTGAGGAAATGGAAGAAATGGATAGAATGTGCGACAGGGACTACTTAGTAGGAACAATCCAGTCTGAGGGCCATAAGGTGGTAATTTCAGTAATGTACAACCTGCCACAGAACTGGAGGAGGCCAAGAGAAGAATACGACGAGAGCAACAGAGCAATGGTTGACACACTAGCCGAGGTGGCCAGAAGAGCTCACATGGACAGAGCAAAATTACTAGTTAAGGTGATTTCAATCACAAGGAGATTGACTGGAAAACCTTGAGCCCCGCGGAAAGCCAAGATGATGGATGTGGTACTGGAAAACCTCATGCATCAACATGTTAGAGACACTACCAGAGAGAGAGAGCTGAGGATGATCCAGCAAGATTGGACCTTGTATTCACCTTGAGTAGTTCGGACATCGAGGATATCACGCATGAAAAGCCCCTTGGAGTTAGTGATCATGTGGTTCTGTGCTTTGACTACATACTTGAGATACAAGTGGAGAGAGTAGCAGGAATAGGATAGGAAAAACCAAACTACAAAAGGGGGGACTACACAAGCACGAGAAACCTCCTGCAAGACGTTCAGTGGGAGAGAGATCTGGCAGGAAAACCAGTAAAAGAAATGATAGACTGTGTGACAAGAAAATGCAAGGAGGCAGAGGAGAGAGGCAGAGAGATCAGCCGAAGAGCCAGAGACGAATATGCACAGATAAAAAGGAAGGCTCAGTGACAATACAAAAATTACATAGCATCGAAAGTCAAGTCTCACCCGAAGCTGTTGTAGAGCCACATTACGAGGAAAACAACAGTCAAGGACCAGGTAATCAGACTGAGGAAGGATGGTGGTGAGTTCACAAGAAACGACCAAGAGGTATGTGAGGAGCTCAACATGAGATTTAAAGAAGTATTTACAGTGGAAACAGATAGGACTCCAGGAATTCAGAACAGGGAGGTACACCAACAAGTGCTTGATGAGGTACACACAACCGAGGAGGAGGTGAAGAAGTTGCTATGTGAACTTAACACCTCAAAGGCGGTGGGATCAGACATCTCTCCGTGGGTCCTTAGAGAGGGAGCAGAGATGCTGTGTGTTCCACTAAGAAAGATCTTCAACACATCCATTGAAACTGGGCAACTACCTGAGGTATGGAAGATGGCAAATGTAGTCCCAATTTAAAAAAAAAAAAAGACAGACACCAGGCATTAAACTAGAGACCTGCGTCACTAACGTGTATAGTATGCAAAGTCATGGAGAAGATCAAGGGGAGAGTGGTGGAGCACTTGGAAAGAAACAAGCATATAATCGACAACCAGCACGGTTCCAGGGAAGGAAAATCCTGTTCACAAACCTACTGGAGTTTTATGACAAGGTGACAGAAGTAAGGCAAGAGAGGGGTGGATAGACTGCATTTTCTTGGACTGCAAGAAGGCCTTCGACACAGTTCCTCACAAGAGGTTAATGCAAAAGCCTGAGGATCAGGAACACATAACAGGAAAGGCACTGCAATGGATCAGAGAATGCCTGACAGGGAGGCAACAATGAGTCATGGTACGTGACGATGTGCCAGAGTGGGCGCCTGTGACAAGCGGGGTTCCAAAGGGATCAGTCCTAGGACCTGTGCTGTTTTTGATATATGTGAATGACATAACAGAAGGGATAGACTCAGAAGTGTCCTTGTTGTCAAATGATGTGAAGTTAATGATGAGAATCAAATCGGTCGAAGGTCAGGAAGGACTACAAAGAGACCTGGTCAGGCTACAAGCCTGGTCCAGCAACTTGCTCCTTGAACTTAATCTTTCCAAATGCAAAGTTATGAAGAACGGGGAAGGGCAAAGAAGACCGCAGACAGAATATAGTCTAGATGGCCAAAGACTGCAAATCTCACTCAAGGAAAAAGATCTTGGGATGAGTATAATACGGAGCACATCTCCTGAGGCGCACATCAATCAGATAACTGCTGCAGCATACGGGCGTCTGGCAACCCTAAGGATAGCGGTCGGATACCTCAGTAAGGAAACGTTCAAGTCTCTGTACACCTTACACGTCAGGCCTATATTGGAGTATGCAGCACCAGTTTGGAATCCACACCTGGTCAAGCACGTCAAGGAATTAGAGAAAGTGCGAAGGGGATTGTCCTACGAAGAAAGGTTCAGGGAAATTGGCCTGACAACACTGGACGGAAGAGACATGGTGGACAAAGACAGGATGTTCCAGAGATGGGACACAGAAACAAGGGGTTACAATTGGAAGCTGAAGACTCAGATGAGTCAAAGGGATGTTAGGAAGTATTTCTTCAGTCATAGAGCAGTCAGGCAGTGGAATAGCCTAGAAAGTGAAGTAGTGGAGGCAGGAACCATACATAATTTTAAGACGAGCTTTGATAAAGCTCATGGAGCAGGGAGAGAGAGGACCTAGTAGCAATAAGTGAAGAGGCGGAGCAAGGAGCTATGACTCTATCCCTGCAGTCACAAATAGGTTAGTACAAATAGGCGAGTACACACACACACACCCATACATACATACACACACACACACATGCATGTATCCAGCAAGTAATTCAATTTCTTAAGTTCATAGGTGTTCAGGCAGGTGGGAAAAATTGTGGAGACAATATAAACTTCGCTAAATGTAGGCTCCGTAATGGACCTTCAAAAGTTATAGCTCTCGGGCCCCAAGGGGACTAAGGGGAAATGGTTAAGGAGACGTGAGGACAAAAGGGAGGGGAAAGGAGGGATAGAGTGAATGGGAAGAGGAGAAGCATGTGTGAAGAGAAATACTGAACAGGAGAGAATGAGGGGAAATAAAACGGGTGATGAAACGTAAAGGGAAGAGAAGCGAGTAACAGAGGGGAGAACTAGAGGGTAAGAGAGCTAGTAAAGAGTAAATAGTTTTGGAAAGAGGAATAGTGACTGTGGAATGGGCAAGTAATGGGAAAGTAGGAAGGGGAGAAACGACAATAAAATGCAATGATTTCTGCATCTTGTATTTCTTACTTTCCAACTTAAGTGATCAGATTATACCCCTGGTACAGTGTAACAGTGTTACCTCTGGTACAGTGTAACAGTGTTACCTCTGGTACAGTGTAACAGTGTTACCTCTGGTACAGTGTAACAGTGTTACCTCTGGTACAGTGTAACAGTGTTACCTCTGGTACAGTGTAACAGTGTTACCTCTGGTACAGTGTAACAGTGTTACCTCTGGTACAGTGTAACATGTCACCTCTGGTACAGTGTAACAGTGTTACCTCTGGTACAGTGTAACAGTGTTACCTCTGGTACAGTGTAACATGTCACCTCTGGTACAGTGTAACAGTGTTACCTCTGGTACAGTGTAACAGTGTTACCTCTGGTACAGTGTAACAGTGTTACCTCTGGTACATTGTAACAGTGTTACCTCTGGTACAGTGTAACATGTCACCTCTGGTACAGTGTAGCATGTCACCTCTGGTACAGTGTAACAGTGTCACCTCTGGTACAGTGTAACAGTGTTACCTCTGGTACAGTGTAACAGTGTTACCTCTGGTACAGTGTAACAGTGTTACCTCTGGTACAGTGTAACATGTCACCTCTGGTACAGTGTAACAGTGTTACCTCTGGTACAGTGTAACAGTGTTACCTCTGGTACAGTGTAACATGTCACCTCTGGTACAGTGTAACAGTGTTACCTCTGGTACAGTGTAACAGTGTTACCTCTGGTACAGTGTAACATGTCACCTCTGGTACAGTGTAGCATGTCACCTCTGGTACAGTGTAACAGTGTCACCTCTGGTACAGTGTAACAGTGTTACCTCTGGTACAGTGTAACAGTGTTACCTCTGGTACAGTGTAACATGTCACCTCTGGTACAGTGTAACAGTGTTACCTCTGGTACAGTGTAACATGTCACCTCTGGTACAGTGTAACAGTGTTACCTCTAGTACAGTGTAACATGTCACCTCTGGTACAGTATAACATGTCACCTCTGGTACAGTGTAACAGTGTTACCTCTGGTACAGTGTAACATGTCACCTCTGGTACAGTGTAATATGTCACCTCTGGTACAGTGTAACAGTGTTACCTCTGGTACAGTGTAACATGTCACCTCTGGTACAGTGTAACAGTGTTACCTCTGGTACAGTGTAACATGTCACCTCTGGTACAGTGTAACAGTGTTACCTCTGGTACAGTGTAACATGTCACCTCTGGTACAGTGTAACAGTGTTACCTCTGGTACAGTGTAACATGTCACCTATGGTACAGTGTAATATATCACCTCTGGTACAGTGTAACAGTGTTACCTCTGGTACAGTGTAACATGTCACCTCTGGTACAGTGTAACAGTGTTACCTCTGGTACAGTGTAACATGTCACCTCTGGTACAGTGTAACAGTGTTACCTCTGGTACAGTGTAACATGTCACCTCTGGTACAGTGTAACATGTCATCTCTGGTACAGTGTAACAGTGTTACCTCTGGTACAGTGTAACATGTCACGTCTGGTACAGTGTAATATGTCACCTCTGGTACAGTGTAACAGTGTTACCTCTGGTACAGTGTAACATGTCACCTCTGGTACAGTGTAACAGTGTTACCTCTGGTACAGTGTAACATGTCACCTCTGGTACAGTGTAATATGTCACCTCTGGTACAGTGTAACAGTGTTACCTCTGGTACAGTGTAACATGTCACCTCTGGTACAGTGTAACAGTGTTACCTCTGGTACAGTGTAACATGTCACCTCTGGTACAGTGTAATATGTCACCTCTGGTACAGTGTAACATGTCACCTCTGGTACAGTGTAACATGTCACCTCTGGTACAGTGTAACATGTCACCTCTGGTACAGTGTAACATGTCACCTCTGGTACAGTGTAACATGTCACCTCTGGTACAGTGTAATATGTCACCTCTGGTACAGTGTAACATGTCACCTCTGGTACAGTGTAATATGTCACCTCTGGTACAGTGTAACATGTCACCTCTGGTACAGTGTAATATGTCACCTCTGGTACAGTGTAACATGTCACCTCTGGTACAGTGTAATATGTCACCTCTGGTACAGTGTAACATGTCACCTCTGGTACAGTGTAACATGTCACCTCTGGTACAGTGTACCTCTGGTACAGTGTAATATGTCACCTCTGGTACAGTGTGTACCTCTGGTACTATGTCACCTCTGGTACAGTGTAACATGTCACCTCTGGTACAGTGTAACATGTCACCTCTGGTACAGTGTAATATGTCACCTCAGGTACAGTGTAACATGTATGTCACCTCTGGTACAGTGTAACATATCACCTCTGGTACAGTGTAAAATCTCACCTCTGGTCCAGTGTAACATGTCACCTCTGGTACATGTCACCTCTGGTACAGTGTATGTCACCTCTGGTACAGTGTAACATATCACCTCTGGTACATGTCACCTCTGGTACAGTGTAACATGTCACCTCTGGTACAGTGTAACATGGCACCTATGGTACAGTGTAACATGTCACCTCTGGTACAGTGTAACATGTCACCTCTGGTACAGTGTAACATGTCACCTCTGGTACAGTGTAACATGTCACCTCTGGTACAGTGTAACATGTCACCTCTGGTACAGTGTAACATGTCACCTTTGGTACAGTGTAACATGTCACCTCTGGTACTGTGTAACATGTCACCTCTGGTACAGTGTAATATGTCACCTCTGGTACAGTGTAATATGTCACCTCTGGTACAGTGTAACATGTCACCTCTGGTACAGTGTAACATGTCACCTCTGGTACAGTGTAACATGTCACCTCTGGTACAGTGTAATATGTCACCTCTGGTACAGTGTAACATGTCACCTCTGGTACAGTGTAATATGTCACCTCTGGTACAGTGTAATATGTCACCTCTGGTACAGTGTAATATGTCACCTCTGGTACAGTGTAATATGTCACCTCTGGTACAGTGTAATAGTATACCTATGGTACAGTGTAATATTTTACCTCTGGTACAGTGTAATATTATACCTCTGGTACAGTGTAATATTATACCTGTGGTACAGTGTAATATTATACCTCTTGTACAGTGTAATATTTTACCTCTGGTACAGTGTAACTTGTCACCTCTGGTACAGTGTAACATGTCACCTCTGGTACAGTGTAACATGTCACCTCTGGTACAGTGTAACATGTCACCTCTGGTACAGTGTAACATGTCACCTCTGGTACAGTGTAACATGTCACCTCTGGTACAGTGTAACATGTCACCTCTGGTACAGTGTAATATGTCACCTCTGGTACAGTGTAATATGTTGGTTTAGAAAGATACGTAAGCAAACACTATAACATATTTATTAGAAAACGTTTCGGTCCTGTGACCTTGATCACTTCTAACATACAGAGGTAGAAAGACATTATATATAGGCGGAGAGTGAGGTGTGACGCACGTGACCTGAGGAATGTCGTAAGAACATAAGAATGGAGGAACACTGTAGAAGGCCTACTGACCCATGCGAGGCAAGTCCTTATCAAAACAACCTTTACCTATGATGAGGACGGGTAGACGATGAAATCATGTGACTCCTGTGTTGTTGGGTTGGTGCTGCTTAAGTATCATGTATGCCAATGTTTTTGAAATTTTGTAGTTTCCAGTGTTGCGTTCTATAGTGTCGGTGATGGCGATTAGTGAGGTTTCTAGGCACCGTCGGCGTCTGAGGTCTGGTTCGGTGAGAACGAGTTGTGTCTCATTCCAGTTCATCAAATGCCCCGTGGAGTCAATGTGGAGGACACAGGCGTACCTTACATCGTCTCTGTTAGAGGCATTTCGATGCTCATTCAGGCGGACTGCAAGATCTCTGCCTGTCTCGCCTACATATTTCTAATAAATATGTTATAGTGTTTGCTTACGTGTCTTTCTAAACCAACTTGTTGGTATTTATTACCAAGGTTTATACCAGTGTAATATGTCACCTCTGGTACAGTGTAATATGTCACAGCTGGTACAGTGTAATATGTCACCTCTGGTACAGTGTAATATGTCACAGCTGGTACAGTGTAATATGTCACCTCTGGTACAGTGTAATATGTCACAGCTGGTACAGTGTAATATGTCACCGCTGGTACAGTGTAATATGTCACCTCTGGTACAGTGTAATATGTCACAGCTGGTACAGTGTAATATGTCACCTCTGGTACAGTGTAATATGTCACAGCTGGTACAGTGTAATATGTCACCGCTGGTACAGTGTAATATGTCACCGCTGGTACAGTGTAATATGTCACCTCTGGTACAGTGTAATATGTCACCTCTGGTACAGTGTAATATGTCACCTCTGGTAGAGTGTAATATGTCACCTCTGGTACAGTGTAATATGTCACCTCTGGTACAGTGTAATATTTCACCTCTGGTACAGTGTAATATTTCACCTCCAGTACCAGTGCAATATTTCACCTCCGGTACCAGTGCAATATTTCACATCTGGTACCAGTGCAATATTTCACATCTGGTACCAGCGCAGTATTTCAGCTCTGGTACCAGTGCAATATTTCACCTCTGGTACCAGTGCAATATTTCACCTCTGGTACCAGTGCAATATTTCACATCTGGTACCAGTGCAATATTTCACCTCTGGTACCAGTGCAATATTTCACATCTGGTACCAGTGCAATATTTTACATCTGGTACCAGTGCAATATTTCACATCTGGTACCAGTGTAATATTTCACATCTGGTTCCAGTGCAATATTTTACATCTGGTACCAGTGCAATATTTCACATCTGGTACCAGTGTAATATTTCACATCTGGTACCAGTGTAATATTTCACATCTGGTACCAGTGTAATATTTCACATCTGGTACCAGTGTAATATTTCACCTCTGGTACCAGTGCAATATTTTACATCTGGTACCAGTGCAATATTTCACATCTGGTACCAGTGCAATATTTCACCTCTGGTACCAGTGCAATATTTTACATCTGGTACCAGTGCAATATTTCACATCTGGTACCAGTGCAATATTTCACCTCTGGTACCAGTGCAATATTTTACATCTGGTACCAGTGCAATATTTCACATCTGGTACCAGTTCAATATTTCACCTCTGGTACCAGTGCAATATTTCACATCTGGTACCAGTGCAATATTTCACCTCTGGTACCAGTGCAATATTTTACATCTGGTACCAGTGCAATATTTCACATCTGGTACCAGTGCAATATTTCACATCTGGTACCAGTGCAATATTTCACCTCTGGTACCAGTGCAATATTTCACATCTGGTACCAGTGCAATATTTCACCTCTGGTACCAGTGCAATATTTCACATCTGGTACCAGTGCAATATTTCACCTCTGGTACCAGTGCAATATTTCACATCTGGTACCAGTGCAATATTTCACCTCTGGTACCAGTGCAATATTTCACATCTGGTACCAGTGCAATATTTCACCTCTGGTACCAGTGCAATATTTCACATCTGGTACCAGTGCAATATTTCACCTCTGGTACCAGTGCAATATTTCACATCTGGTACCAGTGCAATATTTCACCTCTGGTACCAGTGCAATATTTCACATCTGGTACCAGTGCAATATTTCACCTCTGGTACCAGTGCAATATTTCACATCTGGTACCAGTGCAATATTTCACATCTGGTACCAGTGCAATATTTCACATCTGGTACCAGTGCAATATTTCACATCTGGTACCAGTGCAATATTTCACATCTGGTACCAGTGCAATATTTCACATCTGGACCAGTGCAATATTTTACATCTGGTACCAGTGCAATATTTTACATCTGGTACCAGTGCAATATTTCACATCTGGTACCAGTGCAATATTTCACCTCTGGTACCAGTGCAATATTTTACATCTGGTACCAGTGTAATATTTCACATCTGGTACCAGTGTAATATTTCACATCTGGTACCAGTGTAATATTTCACATCTGGTACCAGTGTAATATTTCACATCTGGTACCAGTGTAATATTTCACATCTGGTACCAGTGTAATATTTCACATCTGGTACCAGTGTAATATTTCACATCTGGTACCAGTGTAATATTTCACATCTGGTACCAGTGTAATATTTCACATCTGGTACCAGTGTAATATTTCACATCTGGTACCAGTGTAATATTTCACATCTGGTACCAGTGTAATATTTCACATTTGGTACCAGTGTAATATTTCACATCTGGTACCAGTGTAATATTTCACATCTGGTACCAGTGTAATATTTCACATCTGGTACCAGTGTAATATTTCACATCTGGTACCACTAACTTTTGTAGGTGATATTTTCAAACAATTTTGAAAGGGCATTTAATAGCTTACCCTTTGACTCCCTCTCTCCTTCCCACTCCCTCCCTTCTCACTCCCTCCCTTCCCACTCCCTCCCTTCCCACTCCCTCCCTTCCCACTCCCTCCCTTCCCACTCCCTTCCCACTACCTTCCCACTACCTTCCCTTCCCACTCCCTTCCCACTCCCTTCCCACTCTCTTCCCTTCCCATTCCCTCCCACTCCCTTCCCACTCCCTTCCCTTCCCACTCCCTCCCACTCCCTTCCCACTCCCTCCCTTCCCACTCGTCCATAGCAACAACGGATTCCTAAGTCAGTGTCATTCTCTCTGAATTACGGTCTTGTCTAGTGGAGATTCACAGCCTTGACTGAAGTTTGTTGACTAACACATTTTGTCCATGTCGTGAGCATAGTGCTTGCTCTCTTTCTCTCTCTCTCTCTCTCTCTCTCTCTCTCTCTCTCTCTCTCTCTCTCTCTCTCTCTCTCTCTCTCTCTCTCTCTCTCTCTCTCTCTCTCTCTCAAAATAACACTAACAATATACTTAATTAACACTGGTATGATAGACTAGCATGTATACTGATCATTGGTATTGTAGACTAGCATGTATACTGATCATTGGTATGGTACACCTGCATGTATATTGAACACTCGTATGGTAGATCTGCATGTATATTGGTAGGATATACAGTTATGTATACTGAACACTGAACGTTAGACTGGTATGAATACCGAACACTGTAGAGTAGGGGAATGTGTATACTGAACATCGGTAAGGTAGAATATTGTATACATTATACTAGTGATGTAGAGAGCATGTATGATGAATACGGAGTGTCTCAGAAGAATATATCATGGAGGTTCTTGTAAGGAAGATGGTAGCGAGGAAAACAATGTAGACTTGTAGAAAGGAGTTATTATTGGTAATACTTGAAGAGCCCAGCCTTGACTGCGTCCGCCTGTTTTTTTTTTTTTTTTCTTATTCGCCGGTAGTCTCCCGGCCCGGGTCTTTTCCAAGTAGTGGTGACCCCGGCCTTGGCTCCCTATCTGGGGAGTGTCTCGAGACTTAAGTCTCCCATGGGAGGAGGTACAAGTACCCCCTCATCTTTGGGACCAAGTGTCCCCAGGCCTAGCCACAGTCCCCGCCCTCACGGGGCTCGTAGGGAGAAGCTAGGCCTCTGGTCTGCCATCTGCCCCGCCCCAAAGGGGCTCGTGGGGATGGCAGTCTTATGAGCTGCAGGTGGTAGCAAGCTCAAACCTCCTCGTCCGCCTGTCTCAAGGCCTATCGAGAAGTTAGGAGGATGTGTATCGGTGCATGCACAGGACGCAGCGAGGCTTGGCAGGGAGCCAGACTATAAATGTATTAGGAATTTATATACTACATAAGTATTACACTGTTAACAGCTCGACAACGCTAATACAGAGGATAGAAGGCAGACCTTTCACGCTCAGGGCTGATTCTGTACAATGCTAGGAAACGTTGTACACAATGACGTCAGACATAGAACGTAATGTATTACAAATCAGGGTGGATCATTGAATAATTTAAGATTACAGTTAAACAAATGAGAGCAATCGATCGTTATTCATGTGATCTACGGATTTTGAGGAAAATTATTTACAAAGAAGAAAGTGTTTAACAGTAAAAAAGGTCAGGAGGATTATGAGTACCTGTCTTGTTTGTCTGGGTTCCAGGAATCTCCTCATCATCACATACAAAATTCATATGTTCTGAGTGCGAGTCTTTATACCGACCAGAAATAATTTATCTACCCTTATATTCGTTTCCACCCTGAAACCAAACTATATATAATCCAGATGATTTCGTAGCAACTTGTACCAGATTAACTCAAAGTGTTTTCAGAAGAATCCGAGGAACATTTCATCAGTCAACAGCAGAATTTACAAGTCACTGACACTCGAGCAAAACCAACTAAAATTACAGGAGCCTCGAGTGTTATGCTAGCTAATTTAAAAAAAATCCGCAATGCCTAAGCTCAACCGAAAGTTTGTTGGTCATTACTGAGTAATTGAACATATAGGTGTAATTCTTAACACATGCAAATGTCTTTATAAATTATGCAGGGATTTTGAATGCAGACGGGATCGATAACCACAGAGTCAGTGAATCTGGACGAATTTCTGTACTTTCTAGAAGACCTATATACCTAGGATTCTTAGCGTTTTTGCTCACTCGGCCGGTTTTCTTGATCTCATGTGTTAGCTATATGATAATGAGGGTAGGGAGGCAGTTATATGGGTGAGGTCCGTGGTGTGGGTGACGTCTGCCTTAAGGGTGGGTGAGTGAAGCAGCTGGTGTAGCTAGCTGGTATCTCCACAGCTGGCTGACTGGTTCCCGCACTAGTCTCAACCCACGTAACTAAACTCAGCATATATCATAGAATTGATCCTATGAAGTACGATTTCCCCACGTAACTAGGCTGGGTGGCTTGGAACCCACAATATGCCACAAATATTCCACAAGGATTGTAATTTCTTCTCTGAGCAGCAATTAACTGGTAGTACAGAGTGGAACAGCACACTGGAGTTGGTAATTTCTAAGAGAAACTGGGTTAGGTTGATACTGTCTCAGCTGGCACACGACACTGGGCACACTGAGACTGCTGGAATGCTTACAAATGGTTACACAGACATACAGAAGCAGGGCAGATGGCTGGGTTACTTAGGCTCTCTGGAATAGAATGGCTTAACCTGGCCTGGTTTAATTTGCATGGAACTCGAATCTACTACTCGGAAATTCGCACATAAAAGCCACATGTACTATAAACAGGAAGCACTGTAGAGATATATAGAGATGCTGGAGACTGCTGGCTTGGCTGTCTGGCTTAGGACTACGCTGCTTCTCATGGAATGGTCGCGAATCTTAGTAAAATATATATCCTTACATCGCCCATAATTAAAATTACTGCCCACAGCTGCCACCATTTATCTTGGAGGTTCTTGTAAGGGAGATGGTAGCGAGGAAAACACTGGAGACTTTTTTAGGGAGGAGCTATTATTGGTAATACTTGGAGATCCCAACCTTTACTGCGTCCACCCGTCTCTAGGCTTATCGAGAAGTGAGGAAGATTTCTATTGGCGCATGCACAGGACGCAGCGAGGCTTGGCAGGGAGCCTGACTATAATGTACAAGGAATCTATATGCTACACAAGTATTACACTGTTAACAAATATGTATACAAAAGCACAAGTAGGGAAGACTTGTGTAATGTTCTTGTATAGTGTAAAAATACTGTACCTGGAGGTTACCTGGAGGTTATTCCGGGGATCAACGCCCCCGCGGCCCGGTCCATGACCAGGCCTCCCGGTGGAACAGGGCCTGATCAACCAGGTTGTTACTGCTGGCCGCACGCAGTCCAACGTAAAAGCCACAGCCCGGCTGATCCGGCACTGACTTTAGGTATCTGTCCAGTTCTCTCTTGAAGGCAGCCAGGGGTTTATTGGTAATTCCCCTAATGCTTGATGGGAGGCTGTTGAACAGTCTTGGGCCCCGGACACTTATGGTGTTTCTCTTAGTGTACCAATGGCGCCCGAACTTTTAATTGGGGGCATTATGCATTGCCTGCCCAGTCTTTTACTTTCGAAGGGAATGATTTATCCGTGCAGATTCGGGACCATTCCTTCCAGAATTTTCCAAGTGTAGATTATGATATATATCTCTCTCCTGCGTTCCAACGAGTACAAGTCAAGTGCTTCCATGAGTTCCCAGTAGTTAAGGTGCTTGACAGAACTTATACGTGCAGTAAAGGTTCTCTGTACACTCTCTAGATCTGCAATTTCACCTGCTTTGAATGGAGATGTTAATGTACAGCAGTATTCCAGCCTAGAGAGAACAAGTGATTTCAAAAGGATCATCATTGGCTTGGCATCTCTCGTTTTGAACGCTCTCATTATCCATCCTATCATTTTCTTTGCACTTGTGATCGTGGCACTGTTGTGATCCTTGAAAGTGAGATCCTCAGACATTACTATTCCCAGGTCCCTTAGATTATTTTTCCGCTCTATTGTATGGCCAGAGTTTGTAGTATACTCTGTTCTAGTTAGTATACTCTGTTCAGTTTTCCATAACGGAGTAGTTGTAATTTGTCCTCATTGAACATCATATTGTTTACCATTGCCCACTGGAAAACTTTGTTTATATCTTCTTGGAGGTTAACCGCGTCCTCAGCAGATGACAGTCTTATGCAGATCCTAGTATCATCCGCAAAGGATGATACGGTGCTGTGGTGTATATCTCTGTCTATGTCTGATATGAGGATGAGGAATAAGATGGGGGCGAGTACTGTGCCTTGTGGAATAGAGCTCTTAACTATGGCAGCCTCCGATTTAACTCCATCTTCCCACTTTCCCAGTTTTTCCTTTAGCACATATTTTGTGGGCTATTACGCCATGATCACATTTGTCAAATTCTTTTGCAAAGTCTGTGTATATTACATCTGCATTCTGATTTTCTTCCAGTACATCCAAGGCCATATAATAGTGATCCAGTAGTTGTGAGAGGCAGGAGCGACCAGCCATGAACCCATGTTGCCCTGGATTGTGCAGATTTTGGGAATCCAGGTGATTTGCAATCCTGCTTCTTAGCACTCAAAGATTTTTATGATGTGGGACGTCAGGGCTAATGGTCTATACTTCTTAGCTAATGCTTTGCTGCCACCTTTATGGAGTGGGGCTGTATCCGTTGTTTTAAGTGACTGGAATTTCACCCATGTCCAAGCTCCTCCTCCATAGTGTACTTAGGGCACGCGAGAGGGGTTTCTTGCAGTTCTTGATGAATACAGAGTTCCACGAGTCTGGGCCCGGGGCTGAGTACATGGGCATGTTGTCAATGACTTTTTCGAAGTCTATCGGAGTTTGGGTAATGTCGGAAATCTGGCATACATTTATGGAGTTTTGAGGCTCATTCATGAAGAAATCATTTGGGTCGTCGATCCTCAGACTGATTAGTGGCTCACTTAACACAGAGTCGTACTGGGATTTCAGTATTTCACTCATTTCCTTGTTGTCTTCTGTGTAAGTCCCATCCTGAGTAAGGGCCCGATACTAGATGTGGTATTTGCCTTGTTTTTGGCATATGAAAAGAAATATTTTGAATTTCAATTTCACTAATAGCTTTAAGCTCCTCCTGTCTCAACTGGCTTCTGTAAGAGTCATTTAACTTAAGTTCGATAGTTTCCACTTCCCTGGTCAGCGCCTTCTTTCGTGTATCAGATATTCTAGCACTCCTGAGAAGCTCAGTGGCTCTTCGTCGTCTTCTGTAGAGGGAGCGTCTTTCTCTCTCCAGTTTACTCCTGCTCTTCTTCTTTCTTAGGGGAATATGAAGGAAAATATACATAGGTCTTGACCTGTGGCAAGGGGACTAAAATTTTAGTATGTGTGTGTGTGTGTGTGTGTGTGTGTGTGTGTGTGTGTGTGTGTGCGCATATTATATACGTATATGCAAGACAAGCCACAGGGGGTGGAAATCTTTAGTTCAATTACTTTCACTTCTCAGTGCGTCATCGGGAGTTCTGCATTGTTGCAAAGGCAGCAACAGGAGAAGTAGAGTAGGTTTTCAGAGAATGGTAGTGAGAATGGTAGTGTGCAAGCACCAGCCAGACTCTGAGAGGCACGCGGGATGCGTGCCTCTCTGAGTTAAAATCGCTTGTCTGCTATTGTTTAGCACACACACATATATATATATATATATATATATATATATATATATATATATATATATATATATATATATATATATATATATATATATATATATATATATATATATATAATGTAATGTGTGCGTGTGTGTGTGCTCGCGCGCGCAATAAGATCACAGTAAACAGGTGATTTCAGAATATGCAAAACAACCACCGTGAAAGAATAGTGAAATTCCAAGCACTTTGGTGACTATTCACATTATCAATGAACTATAAAAACAAAACATCAAAGGAAGGCATATAGAGGATCGAGACTACACCTCAACATCACATCCCACAACAAAGCAACATCTTACACACGCGTGACGACGCCCGACTGTGTGAAACCCACCTAACATTCTATCCTTCATATGCCTTCCTTTGATGCTTCGGTTTTATGGTTCCTTGATAATGTGAATAGTCACGAAAGCACTTGGAATTTCACTATTCTTTCATGGTGGTTGTTTTGCATATTCTGATATCACCTGTTTACTGTGATCTTATTGCATATATATATATATATATATATATATATATATATATATATATATATATATATATATATATATATATATATATATATATATATATACATATATATATAATGAAAATTATATTAAAACTGATGTTGCAATTTACTTTGTTCATTTAAGCTGTTTGGAAAATACGTGTAGGTTACGCTGTATACATTACCTCAGGACAGCTTAGTGGGATCAAGGATAGAGAGAGAGAGAGAGAGAGAGAAAGAGAAAGAGAGAAAGAGACAGACAGACAGACAGAGACGGGGGGGGGGAGAGGAAGAGACTAATATTATTTAGGTCCGCCACATGACTGTTTTCAGTTGCACTATCAGTAGTATCGCTAGGGTTGTAACCTTCTGCAGGTCATCACGTCCTCGACGATCTTTCACTCCTTGAGTCATAGTTGCAACATCTCAAACGTACACGTTTTTTTGAGAAATGCAGTTAGCTGAACTAATTAAACCTCTGTATATTTCATAATAATAATAATAATAATAATAATAATAATAATAATAATAATAATAATAATAATAATAATAATAAATAATAATAATAAATAATAATTATTATTATTATATTATTTTGCTAAGAAAAAGAATTTTAAGTGGACTAATTAGAATAACAGCTCTTTCCTCGTATAGAAGCGAGCTGAGGTAGGGTAAACACTCTCAGCTCGCAAACAACTGATCTGAGGTAGAATAACTCAGCTCGTAAAGAAGTGAGTGTGCAGTTTTGGTGACCGTATTACAGAATGGATATAAATGCACTGGAAAACGTACAAAGCAGGATCACAATGTTGAGCCCATGTATCAGAAATCTTCCCTACGTGGATAGACTGAGGGTCCTGAATCTGCAGTCTCTAGAAAGGTGTAGACTTAGGGGGAATATGATTGAGGTGTACAAATGGAAAACAGGAATTAATAAAGGGGATATAAATAGCGTGCTAAGAATATCTAATATAGACAGGACTCGCAACAATGGTTTTAAATTGGAAAAATTCCTATTCAGGAATGATATTGGAAAGCACTGGTTTAGTAACAGTTGTGGATGAGTGGAACTTTCGAGTACCGTCATAGAAGCTAAGACGTTGTGCAGTTTTAAATATAGGTTGGATAATACATGAGTGGGTGTGGGTGAGTGTGAGTTGAACCTGACTAGCTTGTGCTACTAGGTCGGATGCCGTGCTCCTCCCTTAAGTGACGTGACTGACCTGACTAGGTTAAAGCCTTGGCTTAAGCCGGTGGGAGAATTGGACCAGCCTCGCATAGGCCGGTAGGCTTGTTGCAGTGTTCCTTCTTAATGTTCTTATGACCTTATTCATCTCATCCTAGAATCCCATTCATATGCAGACGACTGTGCTCTGACATTTACTTGTCCAAGAGAAGAAATGCCAGCTGCTCTAAGCTACATCAATCAACAGCTAAGAGCTATATCAACTTGGGGAAACCGATGACAGGTAACATGTGCACCTAAGAAAACACAAATGATGATCTCTAGGCACCATGATGGTAATGCCAGAGCAGTAGTAAGTATAAATGGGAGAGTGTTAGTACCTGGGGAAGAAGCTGATATACTTGGGGTGAAATTTGACTCCAAACTGACTATGAAGAACCACGTCGTAAATCTTGCAAACAAGGCAAGCAGGAAGCTTACTTTACTTCGACGTATCTCGCATCTGCATGACAGTAGGGGTTGCAAGACTCTGTATGAGGCACAAGTACGCTCACATCCTGAGTATGCTCCACTTTCTTGGTTTGGCTGCCCATCTCATCTACGACTGCTTGACAGTAGAGAACAGAGCAAGACGTCTCATCTCTTGCCTGGACCCATCCTGGATAGATCTGTCATTTCAGCAGAGCCTTCAACACAGGAGGGATGTGGGCGGCCTTCCTGTTATGTACAAGGCCAACATTGTCAAAGTACCTCACATGGCTCCACTTAGAGGACAGAGAGAAGCAAGTTTATATACCACAAGACCGGCAGAAAGCAGCAACTTCACTCTGGCTGTACCCTTCTCCAGAACATCACTTCATCTGAGATCATTTATCCCCAGGATGACTCGAGTCTGGCACACATTCGTACAGCATTAAGATGTCAACGAGATAAGTCAGTTGACCATATGAAAATGCTGGCCAACAGATGGCTCCAATACACAAATAACCCGCACATAAAAGAGAGAAGCTTACGACGACGTTTCGGTCCGACTTGGACCATTGACAAAGTCAAAGTCAAAGTCTTATGTGCGGGTTATTTGTGTATCGTTCCAGTCACGGTATTGTGCCTTTTTGTTATTTATAGATGGCTCCAACTTAATCCTGTTCCATACGTGTATGTCTCATAACAATAAAAATACTTTCAAATGAGCTGATGTAGGTAACAGCTCTTAGCTTGTCAATGAAGTTAGGAATCCTTAACCTAACCTTGCCAAACCCCGTTTAAAAAAAAGAAGAGAGAGAGAGAGAGAGAGAGAGAGAGAGAGAGAGAGAGAGAGAGAGAGACCGAGACCAACAAAGGAAAGGGAAGGAATGACACTAGTGCTCTTCTAGTCATAATATACCAACGACTGACGCCACAAGACGGGGAAACACCAGCAACAGTTTCACTCTGGATCCACCTTCCTGATGGACACCATCTCATCAAATATCATTCATTCCCAAATGACTCGCCTTTGGAAACAAATTCCTCCAACCAACCTTTGATGTTTGGTGAAGAGCACATGATTAATGGGAATAGAACCATCCTCCCCTAATTCCAATCAAACCGATAGCCTCTCATCCTCAAGGGCATTGTATGACCTCTACTGGTTTAGTCGTAGTCACATCCAAACATTTGAAAACTCTGGCAAACAGACGACTCCTGTTATTCCCGAGTTGATTCATGCAGTAAACACGTCCAAATTAGCAATAAATGTGGATGTGTAAGCTTAAATTAATGTTGGCATTGTGTGTGTGTGCACTGGCCATCGGTGACATTGTGTGTGTACAGGCAAGGGGATGACAGTGTATGTGTGTGTGTGTATACTCACCTAATTATGGTTGCAGGGGTGAAGTCACAGCTCCTGTCCCTGCCTCGTCACTGGCCGCTACTTGGTCACTCTTCCCGTTCCATGAGCTTCATCATACCTCTCCTTAAAGCTATGTATGGATCCTGCCTCCACTACATCACTTCCCATACTATTCCACTTCCTGACAACTCTGTGACTGAAGAAATATTTCCTAACATCCCTGTGGTTCATCTTCAACTTCCAACTGTGACCCCTTGTTGCTGTGTCCCGTCTCTGGAACATCCTGTCTCTGTCCACCTTGTCGATTCCTCTCAGTATTTTATATGTCGTTATCATATCTCCCCTATCTCTCCCGGCTTCCAGTGTCATCAGGTCGATTTCCCTTAACCTCTCCTTGTAGGACATACCCCTTAACTCTGAGACTAGTCTTGTTGCAAACCTTTGTACTTTCTCTAGTTTCCTTACATGCTTGGCTAGGTGAGGGTTCCAAAACTGGCGCTGCATTCTTCAATATGGGCCTGATGTACAGTGTACAGGGTTCTGAATGACTCCTAATTAAGATGTCGGAATGACGTTCTTAGGTTTGCCAAGCGCCCGTATGCTGCCGCAGTTATTTGGTTGATGTGCGCCTTAGGAGATGTGCCCGGTGTTATACTCCCCCCAAGAGCTTTTTCCTTGAGTGAGGTTTGTAGGCTCTGGCCCCTTAGACTGTACTCCGTCTGTGGTCTTCTTTGCAATTCCGTCATCTTCATGACTTTGCACTTGGTGGGACTGAACTCCAGGAGCCAGTTGCTGGACCAGGCCTGCAGCCTGTCAAGATCCCATTTGTAGTTCTGCTTGGTCCTCGTCCCATTGAATTCTTCTCACCAACTGAGTCTAACTTCTGAGTCTATTCCTTCCGTCATGTCGTTCACAAATGAGAGAAACAGCACCAGTCCTAGGACTCGCTGTTGTCTTCCTGACAGTATTCCCTGATCCTGTTATCCCTGCCTGGTCCTCCAGCTTTTGCACTAATCTCTTTTGTGGAACTGTGTCAAACGCTTTCTGACAAAGAAAATGCAGTCTACCCACCCCTTTCTCTCTTGTCTTACTGCTGTCACTTTGTCATAGGTAGGTAGCAGGTTTGTGACGCAGGATTTTCCGTCCCTGAAACCATGCTGGCTATCTTTGATAAGCTCATTCGGTTCTAGGTGCTCCACAATTCTTCTCCTGATAATCTTCTCCATGACCTTGCTTATTACACATGCCAGTGACACTGATCTGTAGTTTAATGCTTCGTGTCTGTCTCTTTTTTAAAAATGGGATTACATTTGCTATCTTCCATACTTCGGGTAGTCGTCCTGTTTCAATTGATGTGTTGAAATTTGTTGTTAGTGGTACACTAACAACCTCTCCGCCTTTCTGGGTGATAAGGACAGTAATAGGTTTAGTAGAAAAACAGAAATGAGCAGGAAGGGTAAAGAGAAAGGAGAGTCTTTCAATGTTTATTATGCTAATTGCCGTAGTGCTAGGAATAAGATGGACGAGTTGAGATTAGTTGCTAGTGTAGGTAAAATTGATGTATTTGCCTTAACTGAGACGTGGTTTAATTCAAAAAGTCGGGACATGCCTGCGGAATGTCATATTCAGGGTTTTAAATTGTTCCAAGAAGATAGAAGTATTGGGAGGGGGAGGGGTGGCATTGTATGTCCGAGATCGCTTGAACTGTTGCATAAAAACGGGTATTAAGTCTGAAGTAACACATACAGAGTCTGTTTGGATAGAATTTTCAGAGGGGCATGAAAAACTGATTTTAGGAGTGATATACCGTCCCCCAAACTTAGATAGGGACCAAGGGAGACTACTATGGGAGGAAATTGTTAAGGCCACAAGGCACAATAACGTAGTAATTCTAGGAGACTTTAACTTTAGTCATGTTGATTGGAATTTCTTGACTGGGAATTTAGAATCATACGACTTCTTAGAAGTATTTCAGGATTGTTTTTTGAAGCAGTTTGTGACAGAACCTACAAGAGGAAATAACCTGCTTGACTTAGTTATGGCAAACAATGAATCCCTTGTTAATAATTTAGAAATTTCAGAGGAACTGGGTGCTAGCGACCACAAATCAATTACATTTAGCATTGAATGGAAGTACGATAGTAGCGATAACTCAGTAACAGTCCCAGATTTTCGCTTAGCAGATTACGATGGGCTTAGAGAACACTTATCATCTGTTGACTGGGGTAACGAAGAGAGCTATCAATATGACAGTTTTCTGAACACTACGCATGCTGCTCAAAGAGCGTTTATCCCATATAAAGAAATTAGATCAAATAGAAATGACCCAAAATGGATGAATAATAGGCTCAAATATCTACTAGGGCATAAGAAAGGAATTTATAGGCGTATCAAAAGAGGTGAGGGTCATCTTATGAATCGGTATATTGACATTAAGAGGGACATTAAAAAGGGGATAAGAAAAGCTAAAAGGGACTATGAAATTAAAGTTGCTAGGGATTCTAAAACTAACCCAAAAAGTTTTTTCCAGGTCTATAGAACAAAAGTTAGAGATAAGATAGGTCCCCTTAAAAATAACTATGGGCACCTTACTGACAAAGAGAATGAAATGTGCTTGATTTTAAATAATTATTTTCTCTCAGTTTTTACACAGGAAGACACTAACAATATTCCAGTAATTAATTTTTACAGTGGGCTAGAAGAAGATAAATTATGTTACATCACAGTCACTAGTGAGATGGTTGTGAAGCAGATAGACAGACTGAAGCAAAATAAGTCGCCGGGTCCTGATGAGGTTTTTTCAAGGGTTCTTAAGGAATGCAAAATGGAACTCTGTGAACCATTAACTAATATTTTTAATTTATCTCTTCAAACAGGTGTAGTGTCTGATATGTGGAAGATGGCTAATGTAACTCCTATTTTTAAAACAGGGGACAAGTCGTTACCGTCAAATTACCGCCCAATAAGCCTGACCTCAATTGTAGGCAAATTACTAGAGTCAATTATAGCTGAGATTATAAGAAGCCATCTCGATAAGCATAGCTTGATTAATGATACTCAGCATGGAGTCACAAGAGGCCGGTCTTGTCTAACTAATTTATTAACTTTCTTCAGTAAAGCTTTTGAGGCTGTTGACCACAATAAAGAATTTGATATTATTTACTTAGATTTTAGTAAGGCTTTTGATAGAGTTCCGCACCAAAGACTGTTAAAGAAAGTGGCAGCTCATGGCATTGGGGGAAAAGTTCTCTCGTGGATCGAGTCATGGCTCACTGACAGGAAGCAGAGAGTGTCCATAATTGGGGTTAAATCCGAGTGGGGATCTGTAACAAGTGGCGTTCCACAGGGATCAGTCTTGGGCCCGTTGTTGTTTATAATATATATCAATGATCTTGATGAGGGAATTACTAGTGATATGAGCAAATTCGCCGATGACACAAAGATAGGTAGGATAATTGATTCAAACGTAGATGTTATGGAACTTCAGGAGGATTTAAACAAACTCTATTCTTGGTCAGAAAAGTGGCAGATGCAGTTCAATGTAGATAAATGCAAGGTTCTGAAGCTTGGGAGTGCCCATAACCCTAGTACTTATAAGTTAAATGATGTAGAACTTAGCCATACAGATTGCGAAAAGGACTTGGGGGTTATGGTGAGCAGCACCCTTAAACCAAGACAGCAATGCCTAAGCGTACGTAATAAGGCAAATAGATTACTGGGATTTATATCAAGAAGTGTAAGCAACAGAAGTCCAGAGGTCATACTGCAGCTTTATACATCATCAGTAAGGCCTCACCTAGATTATGCAGCTCAGTTCTGGTCTCCGTATTACAAAATGGACATAAATTCGTTAGAAAACATTCAGCGTAGGATGACTAAATTAATACATAGCATTAGAAATCTTCCTTATGAAGAAAGATTGAAGACTCTTAAGTTACATTCACTTGTTAGACGAAGAATGAGGGGAGACCTGATCGAAGTGTATAAGTGGAAGATAGGTATTAATAAAGGGGATATTAATAAGGTCTTGAGGATGTCTCTCCAAGAGAGAACCCGCAGTAATGGATTTAAATTAGATATGTTTAGATTTAGAAAGGACATAGGAAAGTATTGGTTTGGAAATAGGGTAGTTGATGAGTGGAACAGTCTACCTAGTTGGGTTATTGAGGCTGGGACTTTGGGTAGTTTCAAATCTAGGTTGGATAAGTACATGAGTGGGAGGGGTTGGATTTGAGTGGGACTTTCACATCAGAGCTTATTTCTTGGGTGGCATTGAAAATTGGGTTGGGCAAATGTTTTGTTAGTGGGATGAATTGTAAAGGACCTGCCTAGTATGGGCCAGCAGGCCTGCTGCAGTGTTCCTCCTTTCTTATGTTCTTATGTTCTTCTGTCTCTTCTGTGAACATTTCTTTGAATCTGATGTTGAGCTCCTCACATACATCGAGGTCATTTTTTGTGACCTCTCCTTCCTTCCGCAGCCTGATTACCTGGTCCTTGACTGTTATTTTCCTCCTGATGTGGCTGTACAACAGTTTTGGGTCAGATTTGGCCTTCGCTTGTATGCCATTCTCGTACTGCCTTTTGGCCTCCCTTCTCACCTGTGCATATTAATTTCTGGTCCTACGACCACTCTCCTAATTCTCCTGGGTCCTTTGCTTTCTATACTTCTTCCACACTTGGTTTTGGCCTCCCTGCTCCTTTGGGTGAGCCACGGGCTGTATGTATGTATGTGTGTGTGTGTGTGTGTGTGTGTGTACTGGACATATAGATGTAAACCTTAGCACCGTGTCATTATTTGCAGACAATACTAGAATCTGCATGAGTGTCATCCACTGAGGACACGGTAAATCTCCAAGCAGATATAAACCAAGTTTTCCAGTGGGCAACGGAAAACAGTATGATGTTCAATGAGTACAAATTTCACCTACTCTTCTATGGAAAACTGGAGGAAATGATAACTAGAATTGAGTATACTACAAATTCTAATCGCACAATACAGGGGCAAAGTAGTGTGAAGTGCTTGGGAGTGTTAATATCATAGGATCTCACTTTCAAGTGTCACAACAGTGTCATTATCACATCTGCTAGGAAAATGATAGGATGGATAATGGGAACCTTCAAAACAAGGGATGCCAAGCCAGTGATGATCCATTTTAAATCACTTGTTATCTCTTTCATGGTGTGCTTCGGTACACTAACAGCTTCATTCAAGTCAGGTGAAACCGCAGATCTAGAAAATGTGCAGAGAACCTTAACTGCACATACAAATGTGAGAGCACATGGAGTCACTTGACCTGTACTCACTGAAGCGCAGGCGAGAACGATGCGTCATAATCTACACCTGGAAAATCCTAGAAAGACTTGTCCCAAATCTGCACATATAAATCACTCCCTACGAAATCAAAAGACTGGGACAGATGGTGCAATATACCCCCAATGAAAAGTAGGGACGCTATTAGTACACTTAGAGAAAATACAATTAGTGAACGGAGCCTAATACTATTCAACAGCCCTCCATCAGGCATGAGTGAAATTACCAATAGACATCTGGCTGCCTGCAAGAGGGAGCTGGACAGATAGCTGAAGTCAGTACCCGGTCAGCCGTCCTATAGTTCGTACATAGGGTTACAGTGGTTTGTGCACCCGCCAGGGGGTGACAGTGGTGTGCACCCGCCAGGGGGTGACAGTGGTGTGTGCACCCGCCAGGGGGTGACAGTGATGTGTGCACCCGCCAGGGGGTGACAGTGGTGTGTGCACCCGCCAGGGGGTGACAGTGGTGTGTGCACCCGCCAGGGGGTGACAGTGGTGTGTGTACCCGCCAGGGGGTGATAGTGGTGTGTGTACCCACCAGGGGGTGACAGTGGTGTGTGCACCCGCCAGGGGGTGACAGTGGTGTGTGCACCCGCCAGGGGGTGACAGTCGCATGTGCACCCGCCAGTGGGCGACAGTCGCGTGTGCACCCGCCAGTGGGCGACAGTGTTGTATGTACTCGCCAGGGGGTGACAGTGGTGTGTGTCCTCTCCAGGGGGTGACAGTGGTGTGTGTACTCGCCAGGGGATGACAGTGGTGTGTGTACCCGCCAGGGGGTGACAGTAATGTGTATACCCGCCAGGGAGTGACAGTGGTGTGTGTACCCGCCAGGGGTGACAGTGGTGTGTGTACCCGCCAGGGGGTGACAGTGGTGTGTTTACCCGCCAGGGGGTGACAGTGGTGTGTGTACCCGCCAGGGGGTGACAGTGGTGTGTGTACCCGCCAGGGGGTGACAGTGGTGTGAACACCCGCCAGAGGGTGACAGTGGCGTGTGTACCCGCCAGGGGGTGACAGTGGTGTGTGTACCCGCCAGGGGGTGACAATGGTGCATGTACCCGCCAGGGGCTGACAGTGGTGTGTGTCCTCGCCAGGGGGTGACAGTGGTGTGTGCACCCGCCAGGGGGTGACAGTGGTGTGTGCACCCACCAGTGGGCGACAGTGGTGTATGTACTCGCCAGGGGGTGACAGTGGTGTGTGACCCGCCAGGGGCTGACAGTGGTGTGTGTCCTCGCCAGGGGGTGACAGTGGTGTGTGTACTCGCCAGGGGATGACAGTGGTGTGTGTACCCACCAGGGGGTGACAGTAATGTGTATACCCGCCAGGGGGTGACAGTGGTGTGTGTACCCGACAGGGGGTGACAGTGGTGTGCGCACCCGCCAGGGGGTGACAGTGGTGTGTGTACCCGCAAGGGGGTGACAGTGGTGTGTGTACCCGCCAGGGGGTGACAGTGGTGTGTTTACCCGCCAGGGGGTGACGGTGGTGTGTGTTCCCGCCAGGGGGTGACAGTGGTGTGTGCACCCGCCAGGGGGTGACAGTGGTGTGTGCACCCGCCAGGGGGTGACAGTGGTGTGTTTACCCGCCAGGGGGTGACAGTGGTGTGTGTACCCGCCAGGGGGTGACAGTGGTGTGTGTACCCGCCAGGGGGTGATAGTGGTGTGTGTACCCACCAGGGGGTGACAGTGGTGTGTGCACCCGCCAGGGGGTGACAGTGGTGTGTGCACCCGCCAGGGGGTGACAGTCGCATGTGCACCCGCCAGTGGGCGACAGTCGCGTGTGCACCCGCCAGTGGGCGACAGTGTTGTATGTACTCGCCAGGGGGTGACAGTGGTGTGTGTCCTCTCCAGGGGGTGACAGTGGTGTGTGTACTCGCCAGGGGATGACAGTGGTGTGTGTACCCGCCAGGGGGTGACAGTAATGTGTATACCCGCCAGGGGGTGACAGTGGTGTGTGTACCCGCCAGGGGTGACAGTGGTGTGTGTACCCGCCAGGGGGTGACAGTGGTGTGTTTACCCGCCAGGGGGTGACAGTGGTGTGTGTACCCGCCAGGGGGTGACAGTGGTGTGTGTACCCGCCAGGGGGTGACAGTGGTGTGAACACCCGCCAGAAGGTGACAGTGGCGTGTGTACCCGCCAGGGGGTGACAGTGGTGTGTGTACCCGCCAGGGGGTGACAATGGTGCATGTACCCGCCAGGGGCTGACAGTGGTGTGTGTCCTCGCCAGGGGGTGACAGTGGTGTGTGCACCCGCCAGGGGGTGACAGTGGTGTGTGCACCCACCAGTGGGCGACAGTGGTGCGTGTACCCGCCAGGGGGTGACAGTAGTGTGTTTACCCGCCAGGGCGTGACAGTGGTGTGTGTTCCCGCCAGGGGGTGACAGTGGTGTGTGCACCCGCCAGGGGGTGACAGTGGTGTGTGCACCCGCCAGGGGGTGACAGTGGTGTGTGCACCCGCCAGGGGGTGACAGTGGTGTGTTTACCCGCCAGGGGGTGACAGTGGTGTGTGTACCCGCCAGGGGGTGACAGTGGTGTGTGTACCCGCCAGGGGGTGACAGTGGTGTGTGTACCCGCCAGGGGGTGACAGTGGTGGGTGGACCCGCCAGGGGCTGACAGTGGTGTGCGCACCCGCCAGGGGGTGACAGTGGTGCGTACCCGACAGGGGGTGACAGTGGTGTGTACCCGACAGGGGGTGACAGTGGTGTGTGTACCCGCCAGGGGTTGACAGTGGTGTGTGTACCTGCCAGGGCGTGACAGTGGTGTGTGTTCCCGCCAGGGGGTGACAGTGGTGTGTGTTCCCGCCAGGGGGTGACAGTGGTGTGTGCACCCGCCAGTGGGTGTCAGTGGTGTGTGCACCCGCCAGGGGGTGACAGTGGTGTGTGTACCCGCCAGAGGGTGACAGTGGTGTGTGTACCCGCAAGGGGGTGACAGTGGTGTGTGTACCCGCCAGGGGGTGACAGTGGTGTGTGTACCCGCCAGGGTGTGACGGTGGTGTGTGTACCCGCCAGGGGGTGACAGTGGTGTGTGTCACTCGCCAGGGGGTGACAGTGGTGTGTGAACCCGCCAGGGGGTGACAGTGTGTGTACCCGCCAGGGGGTGCACCCACCAGGGGGTGACAGTGGTGTATGTACTCCCGACAGGGGGTGACAGTGGTGTGTGTACCCGCCATGGGGTGACAGTTGTGTGTGTACCCGCCAGGGGGTGACAGTGGTGTGTGTACCCGCCAGGGGGTGACACTCGCCAGGGGCCATGACAGTGGTGTGTGTACCTGCCAGGGGGTGACAGTGATGTGTGTACCCGCCAGGGGGTGACAGTAGTGTGTTTACCCGCCAGGGCGTGACAGTGGTGTGTGTACCCGACAGGGGGTGACAGTGGTGTGCGCACCCGCCAGGGGGTGACAGTGGTGTGTGTACCCGCAAGGGGGTGACAGTGGTGTGTGTACCCGCCAGGGGGTGACAGTGGTGTGTTTACCCGCCAGGGGGTGACGGTGGTGTGTGTTCCCGCCAGGGGGTGACAGTGGTGTGTGCACCCGCCAGGGGGTGACAGTGGTGTGTGCACCCGCCAGGGGGTGACAGTGGTGTGTTTACCCGCCAGGGGGTGACAGTGGTGTGTGTACCCGCCAGGGGGTGACAGTGGTGTGTGTACCCGCCAGGGGGTGATAGTGGTGTGTGTACCCACCAGGGGGTGACAGTGGTGTGTGCACCCGCCAGGGGGTGACAGTGGTGTGTGCACCCGCCAGGGGGTGACAGTCGCATGTGCACCCGCCAGTGGGCGACAGTCGCGTGTGCACCCGCCAGTGGGCGACAGTGTTGTATGTACTCGCAAGGGGGTGACAGTGGTGTGTGTCCTCTCCAGGGGGTGACAGTGGTGTGTGTACTCGCCAGGGGATGACAGTGGTGTGTGTACCCGCCAGGGGGTGACAGTAATGTGTATACCCGCCAGGGGGTGACAGTGGTGTGTGTACCCGCCAGGGGTGACAGTGGTGTGTGTACCCGCCAGGGGGTGACAGTGGTGTGTTTACCCGCCAGGGGGTGACAGTGGTGTGTGTACCCGCCAGGGGGTGACAGTGGTGTGTGTACCCGCCAGGGGGTGACAGTGGTGTGAACACCCGCCAGAAGGTGACAGTGGCGTGTGTACCCGCCAGGGGGTGACAGTGGTGTGTGTACCCGCCAGGGGGTGACAGTGGTGTGAACACCCGCCAGAAGGTGACAGTGGCGTGTGTACCCGCCAGGGGGTGACAGTGGTGTGTGTACCCGCCAGGGGGTGACAATGGTGCATGTACCCGCCAGGGGCTGACAGTGGTGTGTGTCCTCGCCAGGGGGTGACAGTGGTGTGTGCACCCGCCAGGGGGTGACAGTGGTGTGTGCACCCACCAGTGGGCGACAGTGGTGTATGTACTCGCCAGGGGGTGACAGTGGTGTGTGACCCGCCAGGGGCTGACAGTGGTGTGTGTCCTCGCCAGGGGGTGACAGTGGTGTGTGTACTCGCCAGGGGATGACAGTGGTGTGTGTACCCACCAGGGGGTGACAGTAATGTGTATACCCGCCAGGGGGTGACAGTGGTGTGTGTACCCGACAGGGGGTGACAGTGGTGTGTGCACCCGCCAGGGGGTGACAGTGGTGTGTGTACCCGCAAGGGGGTGACAGTGGTGTGTGTACCCGCTGGAGGTGACAGTGGTGTGTTTACCCGCCAGGGTGTGACGGTGGTGTGTGTTCCCGCCAGGGGGTGACAGTGGTGTGTGCACCCGCCAGGGGGTGACAGTGGTGTGTGCACCCGCCAGGGGGTGACAGTGATGTGTTTACCCGCCAGGGGGTGACAGTGGTGTGTGTACCCGCCAGGGGGTGACAGTGGTGTGTGTACCCGCCAGGGGGTGACAGTGGTGTGTGTACCCGCCATGGGGTGACAGTTGTGTGTGTACCCGCCAGGGGCTGACAGTGGTGTGTGTACCCGCCAGGGGCTGACAGTGGTGCGTGTACCCGACAGGGGGTGACAGCGGTGTGTGTACCCGCCAGGGGGTGACAGTGGTGTGTGTACCTGCCAGGGGGTGACAGTGATGTGTGTACCCGCCAGGGGGTGACAGTAGTGTGTTTACCCGCCAGGGCGTGACAGTGGTGTGTGTTCCCGCCAGGGGGTGACAGTGGTGTGTGCACCCGCCAGGGGGTGACAGTGGTGTGGGCACCCGCCAGGGGGTGACAGTGGTGTGTGCACCCGCCAGGGGGTGACAGTGGTGTGTTTACCCGAAAGGGGGTGACAGTGGTGTGTGTACCCGCCAGGGGATGACAGTGGTGTGTGTACCCGCCAGGGGGTGACAGTGGTGTGTGTACCCGCTAGGGGGTGACAGTTGTGTGTGTACCCGCCAGGGGCTGACAGTGGTGTGAGTACCCGCTAGGGGGTGACAGTGGTGCGTGTACCCGACAGGGGGTGACAGTGGTGTGTGTACCCGCCAGGGGGTGACAGTGGTGTGTGTACCTGCCAGGGCGTGACAGTGGTGTGTGTTCCCGCCAGGGGGTGACAGTGGTGTGTGCACCCGCCAGGGGGTGACAGTCGTGTGTGCACCCGCCAGTGGGTGTCAGTGGTGTGTGCACCCGCCAGGGGGTGACAGTGGTGTGTGTACCCGCCAGAGGGTGACAGTGGTGTGTGTACCCGCAAGGGGGTGACAGTGGTGTGTGTACCCGCCAGGGGGTGACAGTGGTGTGTTTACCCGCCAGGGGGTGACGGTGGTGTGTGTTCCCGCCAGGGGGTGACAGTTGTGTGTGCACCCGCCAGGGGGTGACAGTGGTGTGTGCACCCGCCAGGGGGTGACAGTGGTGTGTTTACCCGCCAGGGGGTGACAGTGGTGTGTGTACCCGCCAGGGGGTGACAGTGGTGTGTGTACCCGCCAGGGGGTGACAGTGGTGTGTGTACCCGCCATGGGGTGACAGTTGTGTGTGTACCCGCCAGGGGCTGACAGTGGTGTGTGTACCCGCCAGGGGGTGACAGTGGTGCGTGTACCCGACAGGGGGTGACAGCGATGTGTTTACCCGCCAGGGGGTGACAGTGGTGTGTGTACCTGCCAGGGGGTGACAGTGATGTGTGTACCCGCCAGGGGGTGACAGTAGTGTGTTTACCCGCCAGGGCGTGACAGTGGTGTGTGTTCCCGCCAGGGGGTGACAGTGGTGTGTGCACCCGCCAGGGGGTGACAGTGGTGTGTGCACCCGCCAGGGGGTGACAGTGGTGTGTGCACCCGCCAGGGGGTGACAGTGGTGTGTGCACCCGCCAGGGGGTACCCGCCAGGGGGTGACAGTGGTGTGTGTACCCGCCAGGGGATGACAGTGGTGTGAACACCCGCCAGGGGGTGACAGAGGCGTGTGTACCCGCCAGGGGGTGACAGTTGTGTGTGTACCCGCCAGGGGCTGACAGTGGTGTGCGTACCCGCCAGGGGGTGACAGTGGTGCGTGTACCCGACAGGGGGTGACAGTGGTGTGTGTACCCGCCAGGGGGTGACAATGGTGCATGTACCCGCCAGGGGCTGACAGTGGTGTGTGTCCTCGCCAGGGGGTGACAGTGGTGTGTGCACCCGCCAGGGGGTGACAGTGGTGTGTGCACCCACCAGTGGGCGACAGTGGTGTATGTACTCGCCAGGGGGTGACAGTGGTGTGTGACCCGCCAGGGGCTGACAGTGGTGTGTGTCCTCGCCAGGGGGTGACAGTGGTGTGTGTACTCGCCAGGGGATGACAGTGGTGTGTGTACCCACCAGGGGGTGACAGTAATGTGTATACCCGCCAGGGGGTGACAGTGGTGTGTGTACCCGACAGGGGGTGACAGTGGTGTGTGCACCCGCCAGGGGGTGACAGTGGTGTGTGTACCCGCAAGGGGGTGACAGTGGTGTGTGTACCCGCTGGAGGTGACAGTGGTGTGTTTACCCGCCAGGGTGTGACGGTGGTGTGTGTTCCCGCCAGGGGGTGACAGTGGTGTGTGCACCCGCCAGGGGGTGACAGTGGTGTGTGCACCCGCCAGTGGGGTGACAGTGAGTGTGTGTTACCCCCGCCAGGGGGTGACAGTGGTGTGTGTACCCGCCATGGGGTGACAGTGGTGTGTGTACTCGCCAGGGGTTGACAGTGGTGTGTGTACCCTCCAGGGGGTGACAGTTTTGTGTTTACCCGCCAGGGGGTGACAGTGATGTGTGAACCCGCCAGTGGGCTGACAGTGGTGCGTGTACCCGACAGGGGGTGACAGCAGGGGGTGGTGTGTGTACCCGCCAGGGGGTGACAGTGACAGTGTGTGTACCTGCCAGGGGGTGACAGTGCCAGGGGGTGACAGTGTGTGTACCCGCCAGGGGGTGACAGTAGTTTGTTTACCCGCCAGGGCGTGACAGTGGTGTGTGTTCCCGCCAGGGGGTGACAGTGGTGTGTGCACCCGCCAGGGGGTGACAGTGGTGTGTGAACCCGCCAGGGGGTGACAGTGGTGTGTGAACCCGCCAGGGGGTGACAGTGGTGTGTTTACCCGAAAGGGGGTGACAGTGGTGTGTGTACCCGCCAGGGGATGACAGTGGTGTGTGTACCCGCCAGGGGGTGACAGTGGTGTGTGTACCCGCTAGGGGGTGACAGTTGTGTGTGTACCCGCCAGGGGCTGACAGTGGTGTGCGTACCCGCCAGGGGGTGACAGTGGTGCGTGTACCCGACAGGGGGTGACAGTGGTGTGTGTACCCGCCAGGGGGTGACAGTGGTGTGTGTACCTGCCAGGGGGTGACAGTGGTGTGTGTACCCGCCAGGGGGTGACAGTAGTGTGTTTACCCGCCAGGGCGTGACAGTGGTGTGTGTTCCCGCCAGGGGGTGACAGTGGTGTGTGCACCCGCCAGGGGGTGACAGTCGTGTGTGCACCCGCCAGTGGGTGTCAGTGGTGTGTGCACCCCAGTGGTGTATGTACTCGCCAGGGGGGTGACCAGTGGGCCAGGGGGTGACAGTGGTGTGTGTACCAGGGGGTGACAGTAATGTGTATACCCGCAGGGGGTGACACCCGACAGGGGGTGACAGTGGTGTGTGTACCCGCCAGGGGGTGACAGTGGTGTGTGTACCCGCCAGGGGGTGACAGTGGTGTGTTTACCCGCCAGGGGGTGACGGTGGTGTGTGTTCCCGCCAGGGGGTGACAGTTGTGTGTGCACCCGCCAGGGGGTGACAGTGGTGTGTGCACCCGCCAGGGGGTGACAGTGGTGTGTTTACCCGCCAGGGGGTGACAGTGGTGTGTGTACCCGCCAGGGGGTGACAGTGGTGTGTGTACCCGCCAGGGGGTGACAGTGGTGTGTGTACCCGCCATGGGGTGACAGTTGTGTGTGTACCCGCCAGGGGCTGACAGTGGTGTGTGTACCCGCCAGGGGGTGACAGTGGTGCGTGTACCCGACAGGGGGTGACAGCGGTGTGTGTACCCGCCAGGGGGTGACAGTGGTGTGTGTACCTGCCAGGGGGTGACAGTGATGTGTGTACCCGCCAGGGGGTGACAGTAGTGTGTTTACCCGCCAGGGCGTGACAGTGGTGTGTGTTCCCGCCAGGGGGTGACAGTGGTGTGTGCACCCGCCAGGGGGTGACAGTGGTGTGTGCACCCGCCAGGGGGTGACAGTGGTGTGTGCACCCGCCAGGGGGTGACAGTGGTGTGTTTACCCGAAAGGGGGTGACAGTGGTGTGTGTACCCGCCAGGGGATGACAGTGGTGTGTGTACCCGCCAGGGGGTGACAGTGGTGTGTGTACCCGCTAGGGGGTGACAGTTGTGTGTGTACCCGCCAGGGGCTGACAGTGGTGTGCGTACCCGCCAGGGGGTGACAGTGGTGCGTGTACCCGACAGGGGGTGACAGTGGTGTGTGTACCCGCCAGGGGGTGACAGTGGTGTGTGTACCCGCCAGGGGGTGACAGTGGTGTGTGTACCCGCCAGGGGGTGACAGTGGTGTGTTTACCCGCCAGGGGGTGACAGTGGTGTGTGCACCCGCCAGGGGGTGACAGTGGTGTGTGCACCCGCCAGGGGGTGACAGTGGTGTGTTTACCCGCCAGTGGGTGACAGTGGTGTGTGTACCCGCCAGGGGGGTGACAGTGGTGTGTGTACCCGCCAGGGGGTGACAGTGGTGTGTGTACCCGCCAGGGGGTGACAGTGGTGTGTGTACCCGCCAGGGGGTGACAGTGGTGTGTGTACCCGCCAGGGGGTGACAGTGGTGTGTGCACCCGCCAGGGGGTGACAGTGGTGTGTTTACCCGCCAGGGGGTGACAGTGGTGTGTGTACCCGCCAGGGGGTGACAGTGGTGTGTGTACCCGCCAGGGGGTGACAGTGGTGTGTGTACCCGCCAGGGGGTGACAGTGGTGTGTGTACCCGCCAGGGGGTGACAGTGGTGTGTGTACCCGCCAGGGGGTGACAGTGGTGTGTGTACCCGCCAGGGGGTGACAGTGGTGTGTGTACCCGCCAGGGGGTGACAGTGGTGTGTGTACCCGCCAGGGGGTGACAGTGGTGTGTGTACCCGCCAGGGGGTGACAGTGGTGTGTGTGTACCCGCCAGGGGGTGACAGTGGTGTGTGTACCCGCCAGGGGGTGACAGTGGTGTGACGTGTCCCCGCCAGGGGGTGACAGTGGTGTGTGCACCCGCCAGGGGGTGACAGTGGTGTGTGCACCCGCCAGGGGGTGACAGTGGTGTGTGTACCCGCCAGGGGGTGACAGTGGTGTGTGTACCCGCCAGGGGGTGACAGTGGTGTGTGTACCCGCAAACACCCGCCAGAAGTTGTGGTGACAGCCAGGGGGTGGCGTGTGTACCCGCCAGGGGGTGACAGTACCCGCCAGGAGGTGTGTGTGTACCCGCCAGGGGCTGACAGTGGTGTGTGCACCCGCCAGGGGGTGACAGTGGTGTGTGTACCCGACAGGGGGTGACAGTGGTGTGTGTACCCGCCAGGGGGTGACAGTGGTGTGTGTACCCGCCAGGGGGTGACAGTGGTGTGTGTACCCGCCAGGGGGTGACAGTGGTGTGTGCACCCGCCAGGGGGTGACAGTGGTGTGTGTACCCGCCAGGGGGTGACAGTGGTGTGTGTACCCGCCAGGGGGTGACAGTGGTGTGTGTACCCGCCAGGGGGTGACAGTGGTTTGTGTACCCGCCCTTTATCTCCACCATCATCAATAGATAAATCTCTCTTAATGAAACATTACCCCAGTAAACATTTATCCTATATTTACAATAAATATATCGGTAGAACTGGTCTTTGAAATAAATGGAAATGAGATGACAGCAACTGTAAATTGAGCTAAGGTAGAATAATAACACTTTTCTTGTAAACTGAGCTGTGGTTGGATAGCAGCACTTACCTTCTTAACCGAGCTGAGACGAACTGTGCTAAAATGGGATTAGCAACACTTAGATTGTAAACTAAAGGCTTCAGCTCACTCCCTAACTTACGCAGAAACCTTAAGTGTGAAAAAGTGAAAAAAGTGATCGAGCTAAAAGTGCAGGACGGCAGAGGGTCTCGTGCATCATGGAAACCTACATAGTATGCGAGTATGTTGCAGCTTGCTTGGGATGTAGTATGCTTTGTTGTAGCATGATGAGTATGCTGTAGCATACTGAGCATGTTTTAATATGCTCAGTATGCAGCTTTATGATAGTTATGCTTTAGTATGTTGAGTATGCTAATTATGCTGTAGTATGTTGAGCATGATGCAGTTTGCTGAGCATGCTGTAGTATGCTTAACATCCTGTAGTATGTTCAGTATGCAACAATATGCTGTATATTCTAAGGAATGTGCATGCTGCAGTATGCTATGATTAAAGGAAAGAGAGAGAGTGGAGGAGGGAGGAACACGCAATGTAGAGAGTGAGGAAAAGAATATGAGATTAGGAAAAGGAGGAAAAGGAGGAAGAAGAGAAAGAAAAGGAAGAGGAAGAAAAGAAAAGGGCATTAGGATGACAAGGATGGTGAATAAGAGAAGGATGAAGAAGGAGACGCAAGAGTACAAAAAAAAGGTAAGATTGAAAAAACATTTAGGAGGAAAAGAGGTAGGTGGAAAGTAGACACTAGGAAGAAGTGGACCACCTACGTCCTCTGAGTATTACACCTAATTCCCTTACATAACTTGAAGTATTAAATACACACACTGTGGCATGCAAAGAGTACGTTACACTTTATTCGGCGTATGTACACATTCCATATAGGCTGCCTCCCAGCCAGTGAACCAAGTGCTAAGAGTTTAACAGTTTTTTGGGGCCCCATCGTTAAATCAGTACCTTGGTTCATTAACCAAGTGCTGAGACGATGTGGTGTCACTAGTGGTCAACATTTGCCACACTTGCCTCTAGCTGGTTGAAGCACGGTTCTCTCTCTCAGGCTGCTGTCTTTGCCTCTATCACTGTATGGTGCACTTATACTCCATTTTTGTACATAGTGTACATAAGTGTACATATCTGTATATAAACATTTGGTGAAGGAAAGTATAAGCTAAATATTCTGTTGAGTTTGTTTTGCTCCAACCCATTACGACCAGGTCAACAGGCCATTATTACCCGTGTTCGTAATACACACACACACACACACACACACAAGGTCTTAAAGCCCTCACCTTTACCCCAGCCTCCACCTTCCCTTATATCCCCACCTGTTCCCCTGACACATGGGCAAGAAACAGGAAAACAGCAACCAGAAAACCAGAGAATAATAACAGGCTGTAAAGAAAACTGAAAACTCTATGACAGAGACAAGGCTTACAGCGGTGATAGCAGATGCAATCTTCCCAAAAGGATGTCAAATGAGAAAGGACAGACGAAACAGAAGAGAGGGAGAAATAGAATTGCTAATCAGGATGCAGATGATTTTTGAGAAGGATGGTAGAATAAATAGAGACGAGGGTCAAATGACTACATAATAGGAACCTTGAGAACTGTGAGGCTCAAGGTGGTAACAGTAGGGAAAATGAACCCATCACTAATGGATTCAAACTGGATAAATTTAGATTAAGAAAGGATATAGGAATGTACAGAATTGGAAATAGAGCAGTCGATGAATGGAACAGTCTACCCAGTAGGATCATTGAAGCTAAACCATGGATAGCTTCAAATATAGGTTCGATAAATACACGAGTGAGAGGGGTTAGATTTGAGTGGGTCTTGCACTTGAGTTAATGTTATAAAGGCTTATTCCTTGGGTAACACTGATAATGGGTTAGTGAATATTTTTTAGTGAATTTGGGTTTGATAAAGACTTGCGAAATATGGGCCAGTAGGTCTGCTGCAATGTTCCTCCTTTCTTATTTTCATATGTAAACACCAGGAGACCATGACAGGGCGACAGTGAACATGTAGCCTTGGTGGCTGGAAGATCCCAAATAAGCAATCCAAAACTATTGATGATTGACCACTTTAACCATAAGAGATTAGACCAGGAGAATGTGGAAGCACATGGAGGACCAGAAAAGTGGAAAAGTAAGTTGTTGAAGGTGGCAATAGAAAATTTCCCGAGTCGGCATGTCACCGACACTAGAGAGAGAGAGAGAGAGAGAGAGAGAGAGAGAGAGAGAGAAGAGGTGAAGAAAAAAAAAACTATTGAGCGAGATATATAAGTCTCAACAATGTGACCATAGATCTCTCCGTGGATTCTGTGAGAGGGACCAGAGGAGTATGTCACCGACTACCCGTGATCTTCAACAAGTCAATTGTACAAGGACAGCAGCTGGAAGTCTGGAAAACAGTGAATGTTTTCCTGATATTTAAAAAACAAAAAGACAGAGGCAACATCAAACTACAGGCCATTCCTGGAGTTTACCTTGAGAGAGTTCCGGGGGTCAACGCCCCCGCGGCCCGGTCTGTGACCAGGCCTCCACTGATAAGGATATTAACTTGTCCCAGTGGTGCAACATCATTACCTGTTGAAGAAATTATTTTAATTACAATTTCCTTCCAAATCTTACAGTAACTTCCCGAAAGGTTAGGGAGAAGATTATCAGAAGAGTAGTGGCGCACCTGGAAAGGAGCAGATTCATAAACAGGAACCAACATGATACTAGAGGTGGTAAATTGTGGCATGTTAAGAATACGTTACATTATATTCTGCGTATATCACACACCCATATAGGCATGCCCTCCCGACCAGCAAACAAGATGCTACGAATATAACAAGCGGGGCCCCATTGTTACTAGCACCATGGTTCAACCCAGATAATGACAAGGAAGCCCGCCCAAGTTGTGAAGCGATAATGGACACTCGTGAATCAACAGTAACAGACTTACCTCAAAGTCTGGTCATACCTGTCCTGAGCTGTCTGGGTATTAGCGTGGGGTGTTACCAAGCACCATGGCTTGTTGTAGTGTTTTAGAATCTCAGGTGAAAGTGTTGAAGGAGGTTCAACTTCTTCAGGAGGAAAATAGGGGGCTGAAGCTTTGTCTAGATGTGTTTGGGAGTGAGTGTGAGATAGTTGGTGCTGGTAAGGAGGAAATGCTTACCACCAGTGACAGTGGCAGCCACTTTAAGTGGCAAGTGGTTCACAGTTCAGGAAGAAAGAAGATAAGGAGGGTTAATAAAGAAGATGCAAAGGTAGGAAATCGATTCTCTGTTCTCCAAGACGAATGTACTTCAGTGTTTAGTGAGGTTAAAGGTACCTCTGACTCCCCTGCTAATCAAGGTAAGAATATTCTGATTGTGGGAGACTCTCAGGTAAGATATATGGACAGTGCTTTTTGTAACAGAGATAGAAAGGTCAGACAGAGGGTGTGCCTCCCAGAAGCTGGTGTGGTGACATAGTCAACAGGTTGGATATTATGTTAGGTAATGGGAACACGCCCATTATCTGTCTTAGTGTTGGTGGAAATGACATAGGGAAGGGCAGGAGACAGGAGCTACTGGATAAGTACATGTCAGCCATAGAAGTAGTCAGGTCTAAGGGAGGGATCCCAGTCATATGTAGCATCTTGCCTAGAAGGGGAGTGGGCAATGAATGGAGGTCTAGGGTAATTGGTATAAATTTCTGGCTAGACAGGTACTGCAAGGAACTTGCAATCCCATTCATTGACAACTGGGATAGATTCTATGGCAAACATGATATGTATGCAAGGGATGGGGTTCATCTCTCTGGGCCTCGAATGGGTGCATTAGCCAATTCGATAGAGGGGGTAATTGATGACTTGTCTAGGACTTTAAACTGATAGATTATAGAGGTATGGGTGTTTGCGGGAAACAATCAGGCTGAAGTATTATTGTTGGAAATAGGAGATGTTACCAGGATTCCTCAGGTGTATGTTTAAAAGAAAATATTCAAAATAAAGTTCCTAATAAAGGCAAAGCAACTGGTCAATAAACGAAGAGAGATAGTAGAGAGCAAGGAGTGACTAGATCCCTTCAGGTTTACTATACAAATAGTAGGAGTCTAAGAAATAAGATAAATGAGATAAGATTACTCGCAAGTGCAGGTAATATAAATATTATTGTTATAACTGAGACCTGGTTCAACTTGAAGGATAGAGAAATGCCTTCTGAATGCAGCATACAGGGTTATAAACTATTCCACACTGATAGGGTCAACAAGAAGGGTGGTGGAGTGGCGATGTATGTCAGAGATAATTTAAATTGTGTTAGACATGATATAAGATTAGAAACATCGAACACAGAATCTGTTTGGCTACAGTTTCTCGAGGGGTATGAAAAATTAATTTTGGGTGTGATATATAGACCCCCAAACCTGAGTTTGGGGATGAAAATGCTATGGGACGAAATTCATAAGGCGTCTAGATATGAAAATGTTGTGTTAATGGGGGATTTTAACTTTAGACAAACTGACTGGAACAATTTGACAGGAAATCTCGAGTCTAGTGACTTTCTTGATACAGTTCAGGATTGCTTTTTAAAACTGTTTGTGACAGAACCAACTAGAGGAAACAATCTGCTTGACTTGGTTCTTGCCAACAAAGATTCACTAATTAATAATCTTGAGGTTAATGATGAGCTAGGGAAAAGGGATCACAAATCACTTAGCTTCAATATATTATGGAATCACCCAGTAAACTGCAATCAAGTCTCTGTCCCAGAATTCTGAATGGCTGATTTCACGGGACTGAAAAATTACCTGGGTGGGCTAAATTGGGTTGATCTGGCTATGGGTCAGGTAGCTGGTGTTGGTTGCCAATATGACGTTTTTCAGAGCATAGTTCTAGCTCCTCAGTCAACTTTTGTTCCGAGTGGGGAAATTAGATCTAACAAAAATGATTCCAAATGGATAAACAGTACATTAAAACATCTCAATGGCCAAAAAAGAGGCACATATAGGCATATCAAAAGAGGGGATGGGCAGTTAAGAAATCAATATATTCAATTAAAGAGAGAAAAAAAGGAATAAGAAAAGCAAAAAGGGATTATGAGGCTAAGGTTGCAATTGATTCGAAGACTGTGTGAAATTTTCAATTCTTATTTCCTCTCAGTTTTTACTCAGGAAGATACTAGCGAAATTCCAGAAATAATAAGTTATGTAGAACAGGACGATAATAAACTATGCAGGATTGCAGTAACTAGTGACATGGTTCTCAGACAAATAGAGAAATTAAAACCTAACAAATCCCCAGGTCCTGATGAATTGTTTGCAAGGGTTTAAAAGGAATGTAAATAGGAACTTTGCAAACCTTTGGCTAATCGTTTCAACATATCATTACAAACTGGCATAGCGCATGGTAAGTGGAAAATGGCAAATATAATTCCTATTTACAAGGCAGGTGACAGGTCTTTAGCTTCGAACTATAGACCAATAAGCCTTACCTAAATAGTGGGAAAATTTATGCAATCAATAATTGCCGAGGCAATTCGTAGCCATCTTGATAAGCATAAATTGATAAATGAATCTCAGCACTGTTTTACTAAGGGGCGTTCCTGTCTTACGAATTTAATATTTTCTTTTGTTTAGGTGTTTGAGGAGGTAGATCATGGTAATGAATATGATATTGTGTTTATTTACTTCAGTAAGGCTTTCGATAGAGTTCCGCATCAGAGGCTTTTGAGAAATCTAAAGGCACACGGAACAGGAGAAATTTTTCCTGGGTAGAGGCGTGGTTGACAACTAGGCAGCAAAGAGTTTGCATAAACGGGGAGAAATCAGA
>NC_091323.1:11136679-11151679 GCF_038502225.1 Cherax quadricarinatus | reverse complement strand
CACAAGACTGGATACACAAGACTGGATACTCAAGACTGGATACTCAACACTGGATTCACAAGACTGGACACACAAGACTGGACACACAAGACTGGACACACAAGCCTGGATACTCAAGACTGGATACTCAAGACTGGTTACTCAAGACTGGATACTCAAGACTGGATACACAAGACTGGACACACGAGAATGGACACACAAGACTGGACACACAAGACTGGATACACAAGACTGGATACACAAGACTGGATACACAAGACTGGATGCATAAGACTGGACACACAAGACTGGATACACAAGACTGGATACACAAGACTTGATACACAAGACTGGATACACAAGACTGGATACACAAGACTGGATACATAAGACTGGACACACAAGACTGGATACACAAGACTGGATACACAAGACTGGATACACAAGACTGGATACACAAGACTGGACACACAAGACTGGATACACAAGACTGGATACACAAGACTGGATACACAAGACTGGACACACAAGACTGGATACACAAGACTGGATACATAAGACTGGATACACAAGACTGGATACACAAGACTGGATACACAAGACTGGACACACAAGACTGGATACACAAGACTGGATACACAAGACTGGATACACAAGACTGGATACATAAGACTGGATACACAAGACTGGATACACAAGACTGGATACACAAGACTGGATACACAAGACTGGATACACAAGACTGGACACACAAGACTGGATACACAAGACTGGATACATAAGACTGGATACACAAGACTGGATACACAAGACTGGATACACAAGACTGGACACACAAGACTGGATACACAAGACTGGATACACAAGACTGGATACACAAGACTGGATACACAAGACTGGATACACAAGACTGGATACACAAGACTGGATACACAAGACTGGATACACAAGACTGGATACACAAGACTGGATACACAAGACTGGATACACAAGACTGGATACACAAGACTGGATACACAAGACTGGATACACAAGACTGGACACACAAGACTGGATACACAAGACTGGATACACAAGACTGGATACACAAGACTGGATACACAAGACTGGATACACAGGACTGGACACACAAGACTGGATACACAAGACTGGACACACAGGACTGGACACACAAGACTGGATACACAAGGCTGGATACACAAGACTGGATACACAAGACTGGACACACAAGACTGGATACACAAGACTGGAGTGATCTAAAATCTGTCCGATTACAATATAACATATTTTTTAACCTCTAAAATCTAGATATTTTATACATTATTTTATTTTTCCGAAAGTCCAGACAATGACACTTGTTAGCGAGAAAGAAATGTGATTTGAAAGTTTTCTAAGGATTTTATTATGTGTATTGTTAGTGTGTATGTACTCACCTAGTTGTGGTTGCAAGGGTCGATTGACAGCTCTTGGCCCTGCCTCTTCACTGGTCGCTACTAGGTCAATCTTCCTGCTCCATGAGCTTTATCATACCTGTTCTTAAAACTATGTATAGATCCTGCCTCCACTATATCACTTTTCATACTATTCTACTTCCTGACAACTCTGTGACTGAAGAAATACTTCCTAACATCCCTGTGATTCATCTGTGTCTTCAACTTTCAACTGTGACCCCTTGTTGCTGTGTCCCATCTCTGGAACAGCCTGTCTGTTCACCTTGTCGATTCTTTTCAGTATTTTATATGTCGCTATCCTGTCCCCCCAGTCTGTCCTGTTTCCGGTGTCGTCAGGTCGATTTCTCTTAACCTCTCCTCGTAGGACATGCCTCTTATCCCCGGGACTACTATTGTTGCAAACCTTTGCACTTTCTCTAGTGCTTGGCTAGATGTGGGTTCCAAACTGGTGCTGCATAACCCAATATGGGTCTGACGTACACGGTGTATAGGGTCCAAAACGATTCCTTATTGAGATGTCGGAATGCTATTCACAGGTTTGCCAGGCACCCATATGCTGCAGCAGTTATTTGGTTGATGTGCGCCTCAGGAGATGTGCCTAGTGTTATACTCACCCCAAAATCCCTTTACCCGAGTGAGGTTTGTAGTCTCTGGGCCCCTAGGTTGTATTCTGTCTGCGGTCTTCTTTGCCCTTCCCGAATCTTCATGACTTTGCACTTGGTGGGATTGAACTCCTGGACTAGGCCTGCACTCTGTCCAGATCCCTTTGTAATCCTGCCTGTTCCTCCTCCGATTGAATTCTTCTCATTAACTTCACATCATCTGCAAACACGGACACTTCTGTATGTGTGTGTGTCCTGCAACACGCTGGGTCACTCATAAAACTTCACACAACACTACCACCAGTATTGCTCGGCAAAGTTTTACTCTCCAGCGTCTTTTTCCTCCTCCTCTTCCTCGTTCTCCTCTTCTTCCTCTCTCCGCCATCCTCAGCATTTTCATCAGCCTTCTATTCTCCAGCTCCCTGCACATTTTTTTTACCTGCGTCTCTTCAGAGCAAGACACAAAAAACGAAACAAGAAAACGCAAACAATCTCCCAAAATAATAGAAACAGAGCTGAGGAAGAGGGAAAGATGAACAGAATGAGATAAAAGGAGGAAGAAGAGAAGGATGAAGAGGAGGAAGACTTTGATTAAGAGGTTATACAAGAGGAGTTAAGAGGTCCAGGACATTGGTTAATGGCTCAGGGCGTTGGCTAATGGATCTGGGAATTGGCTAAAAGATCTGAGAATTCGTTTAGGGATCTGAAAGTAAATTCAGGAGTCTTTGAACTGGTTCAGGGAACTAGTTGAGGACTCAGGAAATTGGTTCAGGGATCTAAAAATTGGTGCACGGATCTGATAATTGGGTCGGGAACAGGAGAATTGGTTCGTGGATCTCAGAATTGGTTCAGGGGTCTGAGAATTGAAATCTTAGAACTGGTTTGGAAATGTGAATAAATTACTAAAAATTCGGTGAAGAATCAAGGTAGTTTCTAATGGGTTAACTTGTGTACAACTATTGATAACTTGTGGCAAATTGTGGGTTAATGGTTATCTGCTGACTGATTCATAGCGGCTAATTGGTTTAAAGTGGCTAATGCCTAAATGGGTTAGTGGTTTATAACTAAGTGGGTTGGTGGTTAATAACTAAGTGGGTTGGTGGTTAATAACTAAGTAGGTTGGTGGTTAATAACTAAGTGGGTTGGTGGTTAATAACTAAGTGGGTTGGTGGTTAATAACTAAGTGGGTTGGTGGTTAAAAACTAAGTGGGTTGGTGGTTAAAAACTAAGTGGGTTGGTGGTTAATAACTAAGTGGGTTGGTGGTTAATAACTAAGTGGGTTGGTGGTTAAAAACTAAGTGGGTTGGTGGTTAAAAACTAAGTGGGTTGGTGGTTAATAACTTAGTGGGTTGGTGGTTAATAACTAAGTAGGTTAGTGGTTAATAACTAAGTGGGTTGGTGGTTAATAACTAAGTGGGTTGGTGGTTAATAACTAAGTGGGTTGGTGGTTAATAACTAAGTGGGTTGGTGGTTAATAACTAAGTGGGTTGGTGGTTAATAACTAAGTGGGTTGGTGGTTAATAACTAAGTAGGTTGGTGGTTAATAACTAAGTGGGTTGGTGGTTAATAACTAAGTGGGTTGGTGGTTAATAACTAAGTAGGTTGGTGGTTAATAACTAAGTGGGTTGGTGGTTAATAACTAAGTGGGTTGGTGGTTAATAACTAAGTGGGTTGGTGGTTAATAACTAAGTGGGCTGGTGGTTAATAACTAAGTGGGCTGGTGGTTAATAACTAAGTAGGTTGGTGGTTAATAGCTAAATGGGTTGGTGGTTAATAACTAAGTTGGTTGGTGGTTAATAACTAAGTGGGTTGGTGGTTAATAACTAAGTGGGTTGGTGGTTAATAACTAAGTGGGTTGGTGGTTAATAACTAAGTGGGTTGGTGGTTAATAACTAAGTGGGTTGGTGGTTAATAACTAAGCGGGTTGGTAGTTAATAACTAAGTGAATTGGTGGTTAATAACTAAGTAGGTTGGTGGTTAATAACTGAGTGGGTTGGTGGTTAATAACTAAGTGGGTTGGTGGTTAATAACTAAGTGGGTTGGTGGTTAATAACTAAGTGGGTTGGTGGTTAATAACTAAGTGGGCTGGTGGTTAATAACTAAGTGGACTGGTGGTTAATAACTAAGTGGGTTGGTGGTTAATAACTAAGTGGGTTGGTGGTTAATAACTAAGTGGGTTAGACTAAAAGTTTCCCCACCTTTATTTACAAGGTAAGAGCTGTTACCTACCTCAGCTCATTTTAAAGCCTTGCCATAGCATTATCTTCATTAACTCGCTTTTGCTACGATACGTACAGATAAGGAAGAGGGTGAAGCTGGAGCCAGCTGTGGGCCAGAGATTGAATTTGGTCGATTAAGTTTATTTTCACCGTGGTTTGTATGTCGTGGCAACATGTTCTAGACTTGAGTCATTGCAGGATGAATGATTATCAAGGATGTGATGCTTAGTTTGCTACTCGTCTTGAGGTATATCAGCTGTCTTCTCGGTGTCTGCGAAGTGGAGCCAAGTGTGGTACCTTGACGACATTGGCCTTGTACACAACAGTAAGGCCACACATGTCCCCCATGGTTCTAATGACTCTGATGAAATGTCAGATCCGTCATGGTTGGGTCTTGGCGAAAGGTAAGTTGCCTTGCACGGTTTTCTATTCTGGGGGGAAATGATAAAGGAGACAGTGGTACAGGCAGTCCAAGGAAGTGGTGCATACTCAGTGTTACAGCACGCTTGTGTATCGTACAGTCTTGCAGCCTCAGGTACAACGTCTCTCTCTCTTTTGCACAGGGTTTGACAAGGTTAAGGATCCCTAACATTATTGACAAGCTATTTACAGGTTAAGGATTCCTAACTTTATTGGCAAGCTAAGAGCTGTTACCTACATCAGCTCATTTGAAAGCATTTTTATTGTTATGAGACATACGAGTATGGAACAGGATGAAATTGGAGCCATCTGTGGGCCAGCATTTTCATTTAATCAACTGACTTTATCTCGTTGACATCATTATGCTGTACGAATGTGTTCCATACTCGAATCATCCTGGGTATATATGATCTCAGATGGAGTGATGTTCTGGAGAAGGGTACAGCCAGAGTGAAGTTGCTGCTTTCTGCCCGTCTTGTGGCATAAAAGCTTGTTTCACGCTGTCCTCGAAGTGGATCCAAGTGTGGTATTTTGACAATATTGGCCTTGTACATAACAGTAAGGCCACCCACATCCCTTCTATGTTGAAGGCTCTGCTGAAATGACAGATCTATCCAGGATGGGTCCAGGCGAGAGATGAGACGTCAAGCAGTCGCAGATGAGGGGGGGGGGGCAGGCAAACCAAGAAAGTGGAGCATATTCAAGGTGTGAGCGTACTTGTGCCTCGTACAGAATCTTGCAACCCCTACTGTCAAATAAATGCGAGATACGGCGAAGTGCTGTAAGCTTCCTGGCTGCCTTTTTTGCAAGATTTACAACATGGTTCTTCATGATTAGTTTGGAGTCAAATTTCACCCCAAGGATATCAACTTCTTCTCCAGGTGCCAACACCCTCCCATTCATCCCTACTACTGCACCAGCATTACCATCATGGTGCCTAGAGACGATCATCATTTGAGTTTTCTGCAAATGTTACTTGCCATCTATTTCCCAAAGCTGATATAGCTCTCAGCTGGTGATTGATGTAGCTTAGAGCAGCTGGCATTTCTTCTCTTGGATAAGTGAATGTTAGTGTACAGTCGTCTGCATATGCATGTGATTCTGGGATGAGATGAAGAAGGTCGTAGAAGTAGACATTCCATAACAATGGTCCCAGCACGCTTCCTTGTGGAACACTTGCCCCAATAGGATGTCTTGCTGATTCCGTTCCATTGAGAGCTACACTTAAAGATCTACCGTGAAGGTAATCACTGAGGAGACATAGCGTAGAGCCTGCAATTCCCAGTGCTTGAAGTTTTGCTAAGAGGCCCTTATGCCACACCCGGTCGAAAGCGCCAGCAATGTCCAGTGCTACCACACAGCTGACTTTGGATTCATCCAGTGACTGGTGCCACTTAGTGGAGAGGTTTAACAACAGATCAGCAGCAGAGTAACCTTTACTGAAGCCATATTGACGATCACAAAGTAGTGAGTGATAGTCAAAAAATTCTGTCATGTCTTGAGATTATTGTCTCAAAGATCTTACCAGTGATTGACAGGAGTGACACTGGTATGTAATTGCTGATTTCTGCTCTGCTCTTCTTTTTGTGAACAGGGACTACATTTGCCTCTTTCCATAGAGAGGGCCATTTACACTGTACTAGGCAGTGCTGAAAGATGCGAGTTAGAGGTGCTGCTAGCTGGTCTGCACATCTTATCAGCAATCTTGGGCTCAACTTGCCTGGGCCCACAGCCTTTTCTTGGTCTAGCGATTTAAGAAGGAAATGCACCTCCTCCTGCATTATTGTCACCACTGACAGTTTTGACACAGTTCTTGCAGCTAGCCAAGGAGGGTCCTTTGCTGGATCAGGAACATGCATTTTGGTAGCAAAGTGTTCAGCAAAGAGGTCCGCCTTCTCTTGACAACTAGTAGAGGTGGTCCCATCCTGTCGATTTAGAGGTGGAATGAGTTCATCAGGCAGATAACCTTGTCTGTCCTTGACCAGGGACCACCAGGTTTTGAAGCCTACCCTACCTGATGCTAGCTTTCTTTTAGTGTCCACCTCTCATTTAGCAATGGCCCACTTTTGAACGACACCCATATGCCTACAGGCTTGTGTGTGCAAGTTCCTGTTATAGGTGGTAAGATGTCTCTTATACCTTCCCTCTCTCTCCCCCTCTCTCTCCCCCACTCCCCCTCTCTCTCCTCCCCTCTCTCTCCGTCTCCCTCTCTCCCCCCTCTCTCTCCCTCTCTGGGAGTAATCATGTCAGAGAATCTCACCTTCAAAGACTATAACATTGTAGTAACTGCACCTGCTAGAAAAATGACAGGATGGATAATGAGAACATTCAAAACTAGGGATGCCAAGCCCATGATGACACACTTCAGGTCGCTTGTCCTATCTAGGCTGGAATATTGCTGCACATTAACAGCACCATTCAAGGCAGGTGAAATTGTTGACCTAGAAAATGTACAGAGAACCTTCACGGCACACATAACTTCGATAAAACACCTCAGTTACTGGGAACGCTTGAAGTTGGTACTAATCTTAGAGGAATTAGTACCAAACTTGCACACGAAAATCATTCCCTATGAAAGCGAAAGACTCGGCATACGATGCAGCATACCCTTAATGAAAAGCAAGGGTGCCACTTGCACGATAAGAGAGACAGCAAGTGTCCCGTACCCAAGACTGTTCAACTGCCTCCCAGCACACATAAGGGGGATTAACAATAGACCCCTGACTGTCTTCAAGAAGGCACTGGACACGCATCTCAAGTCATTACCTGACCAGCCGGGCTATGGTTCGTACATCGGGTTGCGTGTTGCCAACAGTAACAGCCTGGTTGATCAGACCCTGATCCACCAAGAGACCTGGCCACAGGCCGAGCTGGGGGGCGTTGACCCCTGAAAATCTTTCCAGGTATCTCTTTCTGTCCCTCTCTCTTTCTCTCCCTCTCTCTTTCTTTCCTTCTTTCTCTCCCTCTTCCCCCAACATTTCCCTTAAGCATGGCGTTCGCAGAATTCAATTTCCTTTGTGAATAACAAGACTCTCAACATATGACCCAACCCTCCCATCACCTTTAATACACTTTAATCAGCTTCGTATGCTGTGTGTGTGTGGGTGCATGTGTCTTCGTGCATGTGTACTCACCTAGATGTACTCACCTAGTTGTGGTTGCTCCTGGCCACGCCTCTTCACTGACCGCTACTGGGTCCTCCCTCTCCCTGCTCCATGAGCTTTATCATACCTCGTCTTAAAACTATGAATGGCTCCTGCCTCCACTACATCACTTGCCAGACTATTCCACTTCCTAACAACTCTGTGGCTGCAAAAATACTTCCTAACATCCCTTTGACTCATCTGAGTCTTCAACTTCCAATTATAGCCCCTTGTTTCTGTGTCCCATCTCTGGAACATCTTGTCTCTGTCCACTTTATCTATTCCACGAAGTATTTTGTATGTCGTTATCATGTCACCCCTGACCCTTCTGTCGTCTAGTGTCGTCAGATCGATTTCCCCTAACCTTTCTACGTAGGACATTCCCTTTAGCTCTGGAACTAGCCTTGTTGCAAACTTTTGCACTTTCTCTAATTTCTTGACGTGCTTGACCAGGTATGGGTTCCAAGCTGGTGCTGCATACTCCAGTATGGGCCTGACGTACAGAGTGTATAGAGTCTTGAACGATTCCTTACTAAGGTATCGGAACGCTACTCTCAGGTTTGCCAGGCGCCCATATGCCGCAGCATATGGGCGCCTGTGTGCTTCCGGCGACATGCTCGGTATTATACTCACCCCTAAATCATTCTCCTTGAGTGAGGTTTGCAGTCTTTGGCCGCCTGGCCTATTCTCTGTCTGCTGTTTTCTTTGCCCCTCCCCGATCTTCTTGACTTTGCATTTGGCGGGGTTAAATTCTAGAAGCCAGTTGCACGACCACGCGTCCAGCCTGTCCAGGTCTCTTTGTAGACCTGTCTCTTCCGCATCTGATTTAATTCTCCACATTAACTTTACATCTGAAAACATTGACACCTCTTAGTCTATCCCTTCCGTCATAATATTCACATATACCAAGAATAGCATTGGTCCTAGGACTGACCCCTGTGGGACCCCGCTCGTTACAGGCGCCCAGTGTGGTACTTCATCACGTACCATGACTCGTTATCAGGTATTCTCTGATACACTGCAGTGCCCTTCCTGTTATACGTGCCTGATCCTCTAGCTTCTGCACTAATGTCTTGGGAGGAACTGTGCCGAAGGCCTTCTTGCAGTCCAAGAAAATGCAGTCAAACCATCCCTCCCTCTTATGTCTTGCTTCTGTTACCTTGTCATAAAACTATTAGGTTTGTGACACAGGATTTGTCTCCCATGAATCCGTGCTGGCTATCATTTATAACCTTGTTCTGTTCCAGGTGCACCACCACTCTCCTCCTGATAATCTTCTCCATGAGTTTGCATACTATACACGTAAGTGACACTGGTCTATAGTTTAGTGCTTCGTTTCTGTCTCCTTCCTTAAAGATGGAGACTACATTTGCCATCTTCCATACCTCAGGCTTCAAGGGATGTGTTGACGATTGTTGTTAGTGGCACTCACAGTGTCTCTGCTCCCTCTCTAAGGACCCATGGATAGATGTCCGGTCTCACCTCATTTGAGGTATCAATTTCACTTAGGAGCTTCTTCACCTCCTCCTCGGTTGTGTGTTTTTCATCCAACACTTATTGGTATATCCTTTGTTGGTGTACCCCTCTGTTTTGTCTTCCCAGTGTCCCTTCTGCCTCCACTGTAAATACTTTCTTAAATCTCGTGTTGAGCTCCTCACACACTTCTTGTTTGTTTCCTGTGAGCTCCCCACCACTTTCAGCCTGATTACCTGGTCCGTGGCTGTTGTCTTCCTCCTGATGTGGCTGTAGTATCGGGTCAAACTTGACTTTTGATGCTATGTCGTTTTCGTAGAGTCGCTGGGCCTCTCTCCTGATCTATGCATACTCGTTTCTGGCTCGTCCTTTACCTTCTGTACTTTTTCCATTCTCCAGTGCACTTATTTTTTGCCTCCCTACACCTTCGGGTAAACCAAAGACTCAATTTGGTCTTCCCATTATTTCTTTTATCCTTGGGAACAAACCTTTCCTCTGCCTCCTTGCATTTTGGTGTTACGTAGTCCATTTCATTCACTGATTTTTCTACCAACTCTCAAACCGAACCTCCTTCAGTAAGGTCCTCATACCTGTGTAGTTCCTTCTTTTATAGTTTGGCTTTTCCCTTTCTACTCCTGTTACCCTCTGCACTTGTAACTATGATGTATTCAAAGCTCAGAACCACGTGGCCACTAGCTCTAAGAGGCCTTTCATATGTGATGTCCTCGATGTCTGAGCTGCTCAGGGTGAACATAAGGGCCAACCTTGCTGGTTCATCCTCCCCTCTGTCTCTCTGGTAGTGTCCTTAACATTTTAGTGCAAGAGTTTTTCCAGCACCACATCCATTACCTTGGTTCTCAATGTTTCGGGACCCCCATGTAGCTCCAGGTTTTCCCAATCAATCTCCCTGTAGTTGAAGTCACCCATTACCAGTAACTTTGCTCTACTCGAGTGAGCTCTTCTTGCCACTTCAGCTGTGTTCACTATTGCTCTGTTGCACTCATATTTCTCCCATCGCCTCCTGCAGTTCTGTGGTAGGTTATACATCGCTGCAATGACTACCTTATGTTCCCCTGACTGAACTGTACCTATTATGTAATCCCTTTCTCTTATCTCATCCATTCCTTCCGTTTCCTGATATCCTCACCGATTTTTAATCAGCAGTGTAACCCCTCCTCCCCTCTGCTCCTTCTATCCTTCCTTAGGATCTGATATCCAGGTGGGAAGATTGCTTCTGTTATTGTCCCAGTGGATTTTGTTTCTGTGGCTGCTAAGTTGTCTGGGGACATCTTGATATTTTCATGCCACTCCTCACATTTATTCGTTATTCCATCCGTGTTCTTGTACCAAACCTTCAACTTTTCTATGACTGTGGTCTGGGGAGAATGGTGGGTTTGGGGGAGCAAGTGCCCTTGTGGGGACCTATAGAGGGGTTGCTGTGGGGGTGGGCTCTGTGGTGTGGAGGGGGGGGGGTTACAGTGGAGGTGGGGTCTGTGGCGAGGGAGATGGGGCAGAGTGTCTATGGGGGGTTACAGTGGGGGTGGGGGTTTGTCCTTGCCTCCCATTCCTCCTTGCGACATTGCACCCCCTCTTTCAGTATCATCCTTTCTTCTTGTGTCCTGTCTCGGTCGAGGCACATGCTCTGGTACTACGGTATGTCCCTTAGACGCTCTTTCTCCTTCAGGATCCGGATTCGAGCAGACTCTTGCTTGAAAATCACTTCGATTGGATGATATTTTTCTCTCGCAAACCATCCAATTCTCCAAAAATTTGTCACCTGGGTCATGTCGTCCTCTCCTATTGCCTTCATGATGCTTTCACTTTTTTTTCCGCCTGTTTTCCTGCTTCGTAAGTTTCCCCTTGTACTTCTTGGAGCCCATAGACAAAAAGGCCCTCTCCCATTTGTAATCCCACTGCACTTCCCTGAGCATCCTCTAAGACAAATTAGTTCCTGCCATTGACGTGTTTCGTCCTACTGCCTCTTCCCTATCTGGTATCCCTGTCCTTAGCTGTTCCTGAACATGACAGTTGTCTGTTAGAGCCTCTGCGTATAGCTTAGCTCCTTCATTGTCTTTGGTCCCCCTCATTTGTTCCTGCTGTTCTCCCGGTCTTTTCCTGAGCCCCACTTTGGTCATCGCATATGATATAGCTCCTTTGCTCCCTACAGTCCCCTCATCTGTGACTGATGTAGCAGTTCTTGATGTCGTGGCTGTACTGTCTTTTGGTTCTTTTGGCTGTTTCAGACTTTTTAGTTATTTTACTAAGCTCTGTATCTTAGCTTCTGCTGCTGTGACTTGTAACTCCCATTTCCTGCTCTCCTCAGCTATTTTCTTATCCATTTTCTTGCCGAGCTCTTCCAGCCTGTGTGTGTGTGTGTGTGTGTGTGTGTGTGTGTGTGTGTGTGTGTGTGTGTGTGTGTGTGTGTGTGTGTGTGTGTGTGTGTGTGTGTGTGAGTATGTGTGTGAGTGTATGTGTGTGTGTGAGTGTATGTATGTGTGTGTGTGTGTGTGTGTGTGTGTGTGTGTGTGTGTGTGTGTGTGTGTGTGTGTGTGTGTGTGTGTGTGTGTGTGCATGTGTACTCACCTAATTCAACTCACCTAATTGTGGTTGCAGGGGTCGAGATTCTGCTCCTGGCCTCGCCTTTTCAATTAATGCTACTAGGTTATGTCTCTCCCTGCTCCAGGAGCTTTATCATACCTCGTGTTAAAGCTATGTATGGTTCCTGCCTCCACTACATCACTCGCCAGACTGTTCCACTTCCTGACCACTCTACGATTGAAGAAATACTTCCTAACATCCCTGTGACTCATCTGAGTCTTCAACTTCCAAGAGTGACACCTTGTATCTGTGTCCCCTCTCTGGAACATCCTGTCTGTCCACCTTGTTTATTCCATGGAGTATTTTTTATGTCGTTATCATGTCTCCCCTAACCATCCTGTCCTTCAGTGTCGTCAGGCCGATTTCCCTTAACCTTTCTTCCTAGGACATTCCCCTTAGCTCTGAAACTTTGTCGCAAACTTTGCACTTTCTCAAATTTCTTAACGTGCTTGACCCGGTGCGGGTTCCAAACTGGTGATGGGCCTGACGTACACGGTCTACAGTGTCTTAAAAGATTCCTTACTTAGATATCGGAACGCTAATCTCAGATTTGCCATATGCTGCAGCAGTTATCTGGTTGATGCGTGCTTCCGGAGACGTGCTTGGTGTTAAACTCACTCCAAGATCTTTCTACTTGAGCGAGGTTTGAAGTCTATGGCTACCTAAGATAAGATAAGATAAGATTTCGTTCGGATTTTTAACCCCGGAGGGTTAGCCACCCAGGATAACCCAAGAAAGTCAGTGCGTCATCGAGGACTGTCTAACTTATTTCCATTGGGGTCCTTAATCTTGTCCCCCAGGATGCGACCCACACCAGTCGACTAACACCCAGGTACCTATTTGCTGCTAGGTGAACAGGACAACAGGTGTAAGGAAACGTGTCGAAATGTTTCCACCCGCCGGGAATCGAACCCGGGCCCTCCGTGTGTGAAGCGGGAGCTTTAGCCACCAGGCCACCGGGTCACTACTCTGTCTGTGGTCTTCTTTGCCCTTCTTCGATCTTCATGACTTTGCATTTGGCAGGGTTAAATTCGAGAAGCCAGTTGCTGGACCAGGTGTCCAGCCTGTCCTGGTCTCTCTGAAGACCTGCCTGATCCTCATCTGATTTAATTCTTCTCATTAACTTCATTCATCTGTGAGCAGGGACACCTCTGAGTCTGTCCCTTCCATCATGTCGTTGACATACACCAAAAATAGCACTGATCCTAGGGCTGACCCCTGTGGGGCCCCACTCGTCACAGGTGCCCACTGTGATACCTCATCATGTGCCATGATTCGTTGTTGCCTCCTTGTCAGGTATTCTCTGATCCATTGCAGTGCCCTTCCCGTTATATGCGCCTGATCCTAGAGTTTCTGCGCTAATCTCTTGTGAGGAACTGTGTCGAAGGCCTTCTTGCAGTCCAAGAAAATGCAATCAACCCACCCCTCTCTCTCGTATCTTACTTCTGTTATTTTATCATAAAATTCAAAGTGGTTTGTGACACATGATTTGCCTTCCATGAATCCGTGCTGATTGTCGTTTATACTCTTGTTCTGTTCCAGGTGCTCCACCACTCTCCTCTTGATAATCTTATCCATGACTTTGCATACTATGCACGTCAGTGACACTGGTCTGTAATTTAGTGCCTCTTTTCTGTCTCCTTTTTTAAAAATGAGAACTACATTTGCCGTCTTCCATATCTCAGGTAGTTGCCCAGTTTCAAGGGATGTGGTAAGATTATGGTTAGTGGCACACACAGCATTTCTGCTCCCTCTCCAAGGACCCACAGGGAGATTTTGTTTGGTCCCATTGCCTTTGAGGTATCAAGGTCACTTAGCAACTTCTTCACTCCTCCTCAGTTGAGTGTATGTCATCCAAGACTTCTTGTTGTATTCCTTGTTGGTGTCCCCCTCTGACCTGTCCCCCAGAGTCTTTCCTGTCTCCACTGTAAATACTTCCTTAAATCTCGTGTTTAGCTACTCACATACCTCTTGATCGTTTCTTGTGAGTTCCCCAACTTCTTTCCTCAGCCTGATCACCTGGTCTTTGAGTGTTGTCTTTCACCTAATGTGGCTATACAACAGTTTCGTGTCAGACTTGACTTTCGATGCTAAGTCATTCCCGTAGTGTCGCTGAGCCTCCATCATTATCTGTGCATACTCGTTTCTGGCTCTTCAACTGATCTCCTTATTTTCCTGGGCCCTTTGCCTTCTGTACATTTTCCATTCTCTAGTGCACTTAGTTTTTGCCTTCCTACACCTTCACGTAAACCAAGGACTCTTCTTTGGTCTTCGCATTATTTCTGTTACCCTTGGGAACAAACCTTTCCTCTGCCTCCCTGCATTTTGTTGTTACATATTCCATCATTTCGTTTGCTGACTTTCCTACCAGTTCTCTGTCCCACTGAACCTTCTGCAGGAAGTTCCTCATACCTGTGTAGTTCCCCTTTTATAGTTTGGCTTCTCCCATTCGAAGCCTGTTACCCTCTCCACTTGTAACTCTACTATGTAATCAAAACTCAGAACAACGTGATCACTAGCTCGAAAGGGCCTCTCATGTGGGATGTCCTCAATGTCTGAACTGCTCAGGGTGAACACAAGGTCCAGTCTTGCTCGTTCATCCTCCCCTCTCTCTGGTAGTGTCTCTGACGTGTTGATGCATGAGGTTTTCCAGTACCACATCCATTACCTTGGTTCTCCATGTTTTGGAACCCCCATGAGGCTCCATGTTTTCCCAATCAATCTCCCTGTAGTTGAAGTCACTCATTACCAGTAACTTTGCTCTACTCGAGTGAGCTCTTCTTGCCACCTTAGCTAGTGTGTTCACCATTGCACTGTTGCACTCATCATATTCCTTTCTTGGCCTCCTTGAGTTCTGTGGTGGGTTATACGTTGCTGCAATGACTACCTTATGTTCCCCAAACTGAATTGTACCTACTGTGTAGTCCCTTTCTCCAATCTCGCCCAAGCCTTCCATTTCCTCAAAACCCCATCGGTTTTTTATAAGCAGTGCAACCTCTCCTCCCCCTCTGCTCTTTCCATCTTTCCTCAGGATCTGATATCCCGTTGGGAAGATTGCATCATAATTGAGTTTCGTTTCTGTGACTGCTATGATGTCTGGGGACTTCTCATTGAT
>NC_091323.1:10951679-11131679 GCF_038502225.1 Cherax quadricarinatus | reverse complement strand
GTACCATCCCCACCTCCAGGACTCTAACATCCCCACCTCCAGGACTCTAACATCCCCACCTCCAGGACTCTAACATCCTCACCTCCAGGACTCTAACATCCCCACCTCCAGGACTCTGCCATCCCCACCTCCAGGACTCTACCATCCCCACCTCCATGACTCTACCATCCCCACCTCCAGAACTCTACCATCCCCCACCTCCAGGACTCTACCATGCCCACCTCCAGGACTCTACCATCCCCACCTCCAGGACTCTACCATCTCCACCTCCAGGACTCTACCATCCCCCACCTCCAGGACTCTACCATCCCCCACCTCCAGGACTCTACCATCCCCCACCTCCAGGACTAGACCATCCCCCACCTCCAGGACTCTACCATCCCCCACCTCCAGGACTCTACTATCCCCACCTCCAGGACTCTACCATCCCCACCTCCAGGACCATCTCCCACCTCAAGGACTCTACCATCTCCACCTCTAGGACTCTACCATCCCCCACCTCCAGGACTCTACCATCCCCCACCTCCAGGACTCTACCATCTCCCACCTCCAGGACTCTGCCATCCCCACCTCCAGGACTCTACCATCTCCACCTCCAGGACCATTCCCCACCTCAAGGACTCTACCATCTCCACCTCTAGGACTCTACCATCCCCCACCTCCAGGACTCTACCATCCCCCACCTCCAGGACTCTACCATCCCCACATCCAGGACTCTACCATCCCCACCTCCAGGACTCTACCATCCCCCACCTCCAGGACTCTACCATCCCCACCTCCAGGACTCTACCATCCCTACCTCCAGGACTCTACCATCTCCAACTCCAGGACTCTACCATCTCCCACCTCCAGGACTCTACCATCCCCCACCTCCAGGACTCTACCATCCCCCACCTCCAGGACTCTACCATCCCCACCTCCAGGGCTCTACCATCCCCACCTCCAGGACCATCCCCCAACTCAAGGACTCTACCATCTCCTCCTCTAGGACTCTACCATCCCCACCTCCAGGACTCTACCATCCCCCACCTCCAGGACTCTACCATCCCCACCTCCAGGACGCCACCATCCCTACCTCCAGGACTCTACCATCTCCACCTCCAGGACTCTACCATCTCCCACCTCCAGGACTCTACCATCCCCCACCTCCAGGACTCTAACCTCCCCCACCTCCAGGACTCTACCATCCCCCACCTCCAGGACTCTACCATCCCCCTCCTCCAGGACTCTACCATCCCCACCTCCAGGGCTCTACCATCCCCACCTCCAGGACCCTCCCCCACCTCAAGGACTCTACCATCTCCACCTCTAGGACTCTACCATCCCCCACCTCCAGGACTCTACCATCTCCCTCCTCCAGGACTCTACCATCCCCCACCTCCAGGACTCTACCATCTCCCACCTCCAGGATTCTACCATACCCCACCTCCAGGACTCTACCCTCCCCCACCTCCAGGACTCTACCATCCCCCACCTCCAGGACTCTACCATCCCCCACCTCCAGGACTCTACCATCCCCACCTCCAGGACCATCCCCAACCTCCAGGACTCTACCATCTCCACCTCCAGGACTCTACCATCCCCCACCTCCAGGACTCTACCATCTCCCACCTCCAGGACTCTACCATCCTCCACCTCTAGGACTCTACCATCCCCCACCTCCAGGACTCTACCATCCCCACCTCCAGGACTCTACCATCACCACCTCCAGGACTCTACCATCTCCCACCTCCAGGACTCTACCATCCCCACCTCCGGGACTCTACCATCCCCCACCTCCAGGACTCTACCATCCCCACCTCCAGGACTCTACCATCCCCACCTCCAGGACTCTACCATCTCCACCTCCAGGACTCTACCATCCCCCACCTCCAGGACTCTACCATCCCCCACCTCCAGGACTCTACCATCCCCCACCTCCAGGAGTCTACCATCCCCCACCTACAGGACTCTACCATCCCCCACCTCCAGGACTCTACCATCCCCACCTCCAGGACTCTACCATCCCCACCTCCAGAACTCTACCATCCCCACCTCCAGGACCATCCCCCACCTCAAGGACTCTACCATCCCCACCTCCAGGACTCTACCATCCCCACCTCCAGGACTCTACCATCCCCACCTCCAGGACTCTACCATCCCCACCTCCAGGACTCTACCATCCCCTACCTCCAGGACTCTACCATCCCCACCTCCAGGACTCTACCATCCCCACCTCCAGGACTCTACCATCCCCACCTACACAACTCTGCCATCCCCACCTCCAGGTCTCTCCCATCCCCACCTCCAGAACTCTACCATCCCCACCTCCAGGACTCTACTATCCCCACCTCCAGGACTCTACCATCCCCTACCTCCAGGACTCTACCATCCCCCACCTCCAGGACTCTACCATCGCCACCTCCAGGACTCTACCATCCCCCACCTCCAGGACTCTACCATCCCCACCTCCAGGACTCTACCATCCCCACCTCCAGGTCTCTACCATCCCCACCTCAAGGACTCTACCATCCCCCACCTCCAGGACTCTACCATCCATCACCTCCAGGACTCTACCATCCCCACCTCCAGGACTCTACCATCCCCACCTCCAGGGCTCTACCATCCCCACCTCCAGGACTCTACCATCCCCCACCTCCAGGACTCTGCCATCCCCACCTCCAGGACTCTACCATTCCCACCTCCAGGACTCTACCATCCCCACCTCCAGTACTCTACCATCCCCACCTCCAGGACCATCCCCCATCTCCAGGACTCTACCATCTCCACCTCCAGGACTCTACCATCTCCACCTCCAGGACTCTACCATCCCCACCTCCAGGACTCTACCATCCCCACCTCCAGGACTCTACCATCCCCACCTCCAGGACTCTACCATCCCCACCTCCAGGACTCTACCATCCCCACCTCCAGGACTCTACAATCTCCACCTCCAGGACTCTACCATCCCCACCTCCAGGACTCTATCATCCCCACCTCCAGGACTCTACCATCCCCACCTCCAGGACTCTACCATCCCCACCTCCAGGACTCTACCATCCCCTCCTCCAGGACTCTACCATCCCCACCTCCAGGACTCTGCCATCCCCACCTCCAGGTCTCTACCATCCCCACCTCCAGGACTCTACCATCCCCACCTCCAGGACTCTACCATCCCCACCTACACAACTCTGCCATCCCCACCTCCAGGTCTCTCCCATCCCCACCTCCAGAACTCTACCATCCCCACCTCCAGGACTCTACCATCCCCACCTCCAGGACTCTACCATCCCCTACCTCCAGGACTCTACCATCCCCCACCTCCAGGACTCTACCATCCCCACCTCCAGGACTCTACCATCCCCCACCTCCAGGACTCTACCATCCCCACCTCCAGGACTCTACCATCCCCACCTCCAGGTCTCTACCATCCCCACCTCAAGGACTCTACCATCCCCCACCTCCAGGACTCTACCATCCATCACCTCCAGGACTCTACCATCCCCACCTCCAGGACTCTACCATCCCCACCTCCAGGGCTCTACCATCCCCACCTCCAGGACTCTACCATCCCCCACCTCCAGGACTCTGCCATCCCCACCTCCAGGACTCTACCATTCCCACCTCCAGGACTCTACCATCCCCACCTCCAGTACTCTACCATCCCCACCTCCAGGACCATCCCCCATCTCCAGGACTCTACCATCTCCACCTCCAGGACTCTACCATCTCCACCTCCAGGACTCTACCATCCCCACCTCCAGGACTCTACCATCCCCACCTCCAGGACTCTACCATCCCCACCTCCAGGACTCTACCATCCCCACCTCCAGGACTCTACCATCCCCACCTCCAGGACTCTACAATCTCCACCTCCAGGACTCTACCATCCCCACCTCCAGGACTCTATCATCCCCACCTCCAGGACTCTACCATCATCACCTCCAGGACTCTACCATCCCCACCTCCAGGACTCTACCATCCCCTCCTCCAGGACTCTACCATCCCCACCTCCAGGACTCTGCCATCCCCACCTCCAGGTCTCTACCATCCCCACCTCCAGGACTCTACCATCCCCACCTCCAGGACTCTACCATCCCCCACCTCCAGGACTCTACCATCCCCACCTCCAGGACTCTACCACCCCCACCTCCAGGACTCTACCATCCCCACCTCCAGGACTCTACCATCACCACCTCCAGGACTCTACCATCCCCACTTCCAGGACTCTACCATCCCCACCTCCAGGACTCTACCATCCCCACCTCCAGGACTCTACTATCCCCACCTCCAGGACTCTGCCATCCCCACCTCCAGGTCTCTACCATCCCCACCTCCAGGACTCTACCATCCCCACCTCCAGGACTCTACCATCACCCACCTCCAGGACTCTACCATCCCCACCTCCAGGACTCTGCCATCCCCACCTCCAGGACTCTACCATCCCCACCTCCAGGACTCTACCATCCCCACCTCCAGGACTCTGCCATCCGCACCTCCAGGTCTCTACCAACCCCACCTCCAGGACTCTACCATCCCCACCTCCAGGACTCTACCATCCCCACCTCCAGGACTCTACCATCCCCACCTCCAGGACTCTACCATCCCCACCTCCAGGACTCTGCCATCCCCACCTCCAGGTCTCTACCATCCCCACCTCCAGGACTCTACCATCCCCACCTCCAGGACTCTACCATCCCCCACCTCCAGGACTCTACCATCCCCCACCACCAGGACTCTACCACCCCCCACCTCCAGGACTCTACCATCCCCCACCTCCAGGACTCTACCATCCCCACCTCCAGGACTCTACCATCCCCACCTCCAGGACTCTGCCATCCCCACCTCCAGGTCTCTACCATCCCCACCTCCAGGACTCTACCATCCCCACCTCCAGGACTCTACCATCCCCACTTCCAGGACTCTACCACCCCCCACCTCCAGAACTCTACCATCCCCACCTCCAGGACTCTACCATCCCCCACCTCCAGGACTCTACCATCCCCACCTCCAGGACTCTACCATCCCCCACCTCCAGGACTCTACCATCCCCACCTCCAGGACTCTACCATCCCCACCTCCAGGTCTCTACCATCCCCACCTCAAGGACTCTACCATCCCCCACCTCCAGGACTCTACCATCCATCACCTCCAGGACTCTACCATCCCCACCTCCAGGACTCTACCATCCCCACCTCCAGGGCTCTACCATCCCCACCTCCAGGACTCTACCATCCCCCACCTCCAGGACTCTGCCATCCCCACCTCCAGGACTCTACCATTCCCACCTCCAGGACTCTACCATCCCCACCTCCAGTACTCTACCATCCCCACCTCCAGGACCATCCCCCATCTCCAGGACTCTACCATCTCCACCTCCAGGACTCTACCATCTCCACCTCCAGGACTCTACCATCCCCACCTCCAGGACTCTACCATCCCCACCTCCAGGACTCTACCATCCCCACCTCCAGGACTCTACCATCCCCACCTCCAGGACTCTACCATCCCCACCTCCAGGACTCTACAATCTCCACCTCCAGGACTCTACCATCCACACCTCCAGGACTCTATCATCCCCACCTCCAGGACTCTACCATCCCCACCTCCAGGACTCTACCATCCCCACCTCCAGGACTCTACCATCCCCTCCTCCAGGACTCTACCATCCCCACCTACAGGACTCTGCCATCCCCACCTCCAGGTCTCTACCATCCCCACCTCCAGGACTCTACCATCCCCACCTCCAGGACTCTACCATCCCCCACCTCCAGGACTCTACCATCCCCACCTCCAGGACTCTACCACCCCCACCTCCAGGACTCTACCATCCCCACCTCCAGGACTCTACCATCACCACCTCCAGGACTCTACCATCCCCACTTCCAGGACTCTACCATCCCCACCTCCAGGACTCTACCATCCCCACCTACAGCACTCTTCCATCCCCACCTCCAGGTCTCTCCCATCCCCACCTCCAGAACTCTACCATCCCCACCTCCAGGACTCTACCATCCCCACCTCCAGGACTCTACCATCCCCTACCTCCAGGACTCTACCATCCCCCACCTCCAGGACTCTACCATCCCCACCTCCAGGACTCTACCATCCCCCACCTCCAGGACTCTACCATCCCCACCTCCAGGACTCTACCATCCCCACCTCCAGGTCTCTACCATCCCCACCTCAAGGACTCTACCATCCCCCACCTCCAGGACTCTACCATCCATCACCTCCAGGACTCTACCATCCCCACCTCCAGGACTCTACCATCCCCACCTCCAGGGCTCTACCATCCCCACCTCCAGGACTCTACCATCCCCCACCTCCAGGACTCTGCCATCCCCACCTCCAGGACTCTACCATTCCCACCTCTAGGACTCTACCATCCCCACCTCCAGTACTCTACCATCCCCACCTCCAGGACCATCCCCCATCTCCAGGACTCTACCATCTCCACCTCCAGGACTCTACCATCTCCACCTCCAGGACTCTACCATCCCCACCTCCAGGACTCTACCATCCCCACCTCCAGGACTCTACCATCCCCACCTCCAGGACTCTACCATCCCCACCTCCAGGACTCTACCATCCCCACCTCCAGGACTCTACAATCTCCACCTCCAGGACTCTACCATCCCCACCTCCAGGACTCTATCATCCCCACCTCCAGGACTCTACCATCATCACCTCCAGGACTCTACCATCCCCACCTCCAGGACTCTACCATCCCCTCCTCCAGGACTCTACCATCCCCACCTCCAGGACTCTGCCATCCCCACCTCCAGGTCTCTACCATCCCCACCTCCAGGACTCTACCATCCCCACCTCCAGGACTCTACCATCCCCCACCTCCAGGACTCTACCATCCCCACCTCCAGGACTCTACCATCCCCACCTCCAGGACTCTACCATCCCCACCTCCAGGACTCTACCATCACCACCTCCAGGACTCTACCATCCCCACGTCCAGGACTCTACCATCCCCACCTCCAGGACTCTACCATCCCCCACCTCCAGGACTCTACCATCCCCACCTCCAGGACTCTACCATCCCCACCTCCAGGACTCTACCATCCCCACCTCCAGGACTCTACCATCCCCACCTCCAGGACTCTACCATCCCCACCTCCAGGACTCTACGATCCCCACCTCCAGGACTCTGCCATCCCCACCTCCAGGACCTACCATCCCCACCTCCAGGACTCTACCATCCCCACCTCCAGGACTCTGCCATCCGCACCTCCAGGTTTCTACCAACCCCACCTCCAGGACTCTACCATCCCCACCTCCAGGACTCTACCATCCCCACCTCCAGGACTCTACCATCCCCACCTCCAGGACTCTACCATCCCCACCTCCAGGACTCTGCCATCCCCACCTCCAGGTCTCTACCATCCCCACCTCCAGGACTCTACCATCCCCACCTCCAGGACTCTACAATCCCCCACCTCCAGGACTCTACCATCCCCCACCTCCAGGACTCTACCTCCAGGACTCGACCATCCCCCACCTCCAGGACTCTACCATCCCCACCTCCAGGACTCTACCATCCCCACCTCCAGGACTCTGCCATCCCCACCTCCAGGTCTCTACCATCCCCACCTCCAGGACTCTACCATCCCCACCTCCAGGCCTCTACCATCCCCCTCCAGGACTCTACCATCCCCACCTCCCTACCACCCCCCACCTCCAGGACTCTACCATCCCCACCTCCAGGACTCTACCATCCCCACCTCCAGGTCTCTACGATCCCCACCTCCAGGACTCTACCATCCCCACCTCCAGGACTCTCCGATCCCCACCTCCAGGACTCTACCATCCCCACCTCCAGGACTCTACCATCCCCACCTCCAGGACTCTATCATCCCCACCTCCAGGACTCTACCATCCCCACCTCCAGGACTCTACCATCCCCACCTCCAGGACTCTACCATCCCCACCTCCAGGACTCTACCATCCCCACCTCCAGGACTCTACCATCCCCACCTCCAGGACTCTATCCCCATCCAGGACTCCCATCCCCCTCCAGGACTCTACCATCCCCACCTCCAGGACTCTACCATCCCCACCTTCAGGACTCTACCATCCCCACGTCCAGGACTCTACCATCCCCACCTCCAGGACTCTACCATCCCCACCTCCAGGACCAGCCCCACCTCCAGGACTCTACCAGCCCCACCTCCAGGACTCACCCATCCCCACCTCCAGGACTCTACCATCCCCACCTCCAGGACTCTACCATCCCCACCTCCAGGACTCTACCATCCCCACCTCCAGGACTCTACCATCCCCACCTCCAGGACTCTACCATCCCCACCTCCAGTACTCTACCATCCCCACCTCCAGGACTCTACCATCCCCACCTCCAGGACTCTACCATCCCCACCTCCAGGACTCTACCATCCCCACCTCCAGGACTCTACCATCCCCACCTCCAGGACTCTACCATCCCCACCTCCAGGACTCTACCATCCCCACCTCCAGGACTCTACCATCCCCACCTCCAGGACTCTGCCATCCCCACCTCCAGGTCTCTACCATCCCCACCTCCAGGACTCTACCATCCCCACCTCCAGGACTCTACCATCCCCACCTCCAGGACTCTACCATCCCCACCTCCAGGACTCTACCATCCCCACCTCCAGGACTCTACCAACCCCACCTCCAGGACGCTACCATCCCCACCTCCAGGACTCTACCATCCCCACCTCCAGGACTCTACCACCTCCAGGACTCCCCATCCCCCTCCAGGACTCTACCATCCCCACCTCCAGGACTCTACCATCCCCACCTCCAGGACTCTACCATCCCCCCCTCCAGGACTCTACCATCCCCACCTCCAGGACTCTACCATCCCCACCTCCAGGACTCTACCATCCCCACCTCCAGGACTCTACCATCCCCACCTCCAGGACCATCCCCACCTCCAGGACTCTACCATCCTCACCTCCAGGACTCTACCATCCCCACCTCCAGGACTCTTCCATCCCCACCTCCAGGACTCTACCATCCCCACCTCCAGGACTCTACCATCTCCACCTCCAGGACTCTACCATCCCCACCTCCAGGACCATCCCCACCTCCAGGACTCCATCCCCACCTCCAGGACTCTACCATCCCCACCTCCAGGACTCTACCATCCCCACCTCCAGGACTCTACCCCCACCTCCAGGACTCTACCATCCCCACCTCCAGGACTCTACCATCCCCACCTTCTGGACTCTACCATCCCCACCTCCAGGACTCTACCATCCCCACCTCCAGGACTCTACCATCCCCACCTCCAGGACTCTACCATCCCCACCTCCAGGACTCTACCATCCCCACCTCCAGGACTCTACCATCCCCACCTCCAGGACTCCCATCCCCCACCTCCAGGACTCTACCATCCCCACCTCCAGGACTCTACCATCCCCACCTCCAGGACTCTACCATCCCCACCTCCAGGACTCTACCATCCCCACCTCCAGGACTCTACCATCCCCACCTCCAGGACTCTACCATCCCCACCTCCAGGACTCTACCATCCCCACCTCCAGGACTCTACCATCCCCACCTCCAGGACTCTCATACCTCCACTCTACCCCCACCTCCAGGACGCTACCATCCCCACCTCCAGGACTCTACCATCCCCACCTCCAGGACTCTACCATCCCCACCTCCAGGACTCTACCATCCCCACCTCCAGGACTCTACCATCCCCACCTCCAGGACTCTACCATCCCCACCTCCAGGACTCTACCATCCCCACCTCCAGGACTCTACCATCCCCACCTCCAGTACTCTACCATCCCCACCTCCAGGACTCTACCATCCACACCTCCAGGACTCTACCATCCCCACCTCCAGGACTCTACCATCCCCACCTCCAGGACTCTACCATCCCCTCCAGGACTCTACCATCCCCACCTCCAGGACTCTACCATCCCCACCTCCAGGACTCTACCATCCCCACCTCCATGACTCTACCATCCCCACCTCCAGGACTCTACCATCCCCACCTCCAGGACTCTACCATCCCCACCTCCAGGACTCAACCATCCCCACCTCCAGGACTCTACCATCCCCACCTCCAGGACTCTACCATCCCCACCTCCAGGACTCTACCATCCCCACCTCCAGGACTCTACCATCCCCACCTCCAGGACTCTACCATCCCCACCTCCAGGACTCTACCATCCCCACCTCCAGGACTCTACCATCCCCACCTCCAGGACTCTACCATCTCCCACCTCCAGGACTCTACCATCCCCACCTCCAGGACTCTACCATCCCCACCTCCAGGACTCTACCATCCCCACCTCCAGGACTCTACCATCCCCACCTCCAGGACTCTACCCGCCCCACCTCCCGGACTCTACCATCCCCACCTCCAAGACTCTACCATCCCCACCTCCAGGACTCTACCATCCCCACCTCCAGGACTCTACCATCCCCACCTCCAGGACTCTACCATCCCCACCTCCAGGACTCTACCATCCCCACCTCCAGGACTCTACCATCCCCACCTCCAGGACTCTACCATCCCCACCTCCAGGACTCTACCATCCCCACCTCCAGGACTCTACCATCCCCACCTCCAGGACTCTACCATCCCCACCTCCAGGACTCTACCATCCCCACCTCCAGGACTCTACCATCCCCACCTCCAGGACTCTACCATCCCCACCTCCAGGACTCTACCATCCCCACCTCCAGGACTCTACCATCCCCACCTCCAGGACTCTACCATCCCCACCTCCAGGACTCTACCATCCCCACCTCCAGGACTCTACCATCCCCACCTCCAGGACTCTACCATCCCCACCTCCAGGACTCTACCATCCCCACCTCCAGGACTCTACCATCCCCACCTCCAGGACTCTACCATCCCCACCTCCAGGACTCTACCATCCCCACCTCCAGGACTCTACCATCCCCACCTCCAGGACTCTACCATCCCCACCTCCAGGACTCTACCATCCCCACCTCCAGGACTCTACCATCCCCACCTCCAGGACTCTACCATCCCCACCTCCAGGACTCTACCATCCCCACCTCCAGGACTCTACCATCCCCACCTCCAGGTCTCTACCATCCCCACCTCCAGGACTCTACCATCCCCACCTCCAGGACTCTACCATCACCCACCTCCAGGACTCTACCATCCCCACCTCCAGGACTCTGCCATCCCCACCTCCAGGACTCTACCATCCCCACCTCCAGGACTCTACCATCCCCACCTCCAGGACTCTGCCATCCGCACCTCCAGGTCTCTACCAACCCCACCTCCAGGACTCTACCATCCCCACCTCCAGGACTCTACCATCCCCACCTCCAGGACTCTACCATCCCCACCTCCAGGACTCTACCATCCCCACCTCCAGGACTCTGCCATCCCCACCTCCAGGTCTCTACCATCCCCACCTCCAGGACTCTACCATCCCCACCTCCAGGACTCTACCATCCCCCACCTCCAGGACTCTACCATCCCCCACCTCCAGGACTCTACCACCCCCCACCTCCAGGACTCTACCATCCCCCACCTCCAGGACTCTACCATCCCCACCTCCAGGACTCTACCATCCCCACCTCCAGGACTCTGCCATCCCCACCTCCAGGTCTCTACCATCCCCACCTCCAGGACTCTACCATCCCCACCTCCAGGACTCTACCATCCCCACTTCCAGGACTCTACCACCCCCCACCTCCAGAACTCTACCATCCCCACCTCCAGGACTCTACCATCCCCCACCTCCAGGACTCTACCATCCCCACCTCCAGGACTCTACCATCCCCACCTCCAGGACTCTACTATCCCCACCTCCAGGACTCTACCATCCCCACCTCCAGGGCTCTACCATCCCCACCTCCAGGACTCTACCATCCCTACCTCCAGGACTCTACCATCCCCACCTCCAAGACTCTACCATCCCAACCTCCAGGACTCTACCATCCCCACCTCCAGGACTCTACCATCCCCACCTTCAGGACTCTACCATCCCCACCTCCAGGACTCTACCATCCCCAACTCCAGGACTCTACCATCCCCCACCTCCAGGACTCTACCATCCCCACCTCCAGGACTCTACCATCCCCACCTCCAGGACTCTACCATCCCCACCTCCAGGACTCTACCATCCCCACCTCCAGGACTCTACCATCCCCACCTCCAGGACTCTACCATCCCTTCCTCCAGGACTCTACCATCCCCACCTCCAGGACTCTACCATCCCCACCTCCAGGACTCTACCATCCCCACCTCCAGGACTCTACCATCCCCACCTCCAGGACTCTACCATCCCCACCTCCAGGACTCTACCATCCCCACCTCCAGGACTCTTCCATCCCCACCTCCAGGACTCTGGCATCCCCACCTCCAGGTCTCTACCATCCCCACCTCCAGGACTCTACCATCCCCACCTCCAGGACTCTACCATCCCCCACCTCCAGGACTCTACCATCCCCACCTCCAGGACTGTACCATCCCCACCTCCAGGACTCTACCATCCCCACCTCCAGGACTCTACCATCCCCACCTCCAGGACTCTACCATCCCCACCTCCAGGACTCTACCATCCCCACCTCCAGGACTCTACCATCCCCACCTCCAGGACTCTACCATCCCCACCTCCAGGACTCTGCCATCCCCACCTCCAGGTCAATACCATCCCCACCTCCAGGACTCTACCATCCCCACCTCCAGGACTCTACCATTCAACACCTCCAGGACTCTACCATCCCCACCTCCAGGACTCTACCATCCCCACCTCCAGAACTCTACCATCCCCACCTCCAGGACTCTACCATCCCCACCTCCAGAACTCTGCCATCCCCACCTCCAGATCTCTACCATCCCCACCTCCAGGACTCTACCATTCCCACCTCCAGGACTCTACCATCCCCACCTCCAGGACTCTACCATCCCCACCTCCAGGACTCTACCATCCCCACCTCCAGGACTCTGCCATCCCCACCTCCAGGTCTCTACCATCCCCACCTCCAGGACTCTACCATCCCCTCCTCCAGGACTCTACCATCCCTCACCTCCAGGACTCTACCATCCCCCACCTCCAGGACTCTACCATCCCCCACCTCCAGGACTCTACCATCCCCCACCTCCAGGACTCTACTATCCCCACCTCCAGGACTCTACCATCCCCACCTCCAGGACTCTACCATCCCCACCTCCAGGACTCTGCCATCCCCACCTCCAGGTCTCTACCATCCCCACCTCCAGGACTCTACCATCCCCACCTCCAGGATTCTACCATCCTCACCTCCAGGACTCTACCATCCCCCACCTCCAGGACTCTACCATCCCCACCTCCAGGACTCTACCATCCCCCACCTCCAGGACTCTACCATCCCCACCTCCAGGACTCTACCATCCCCATCTCCAGGACTCTACTATCCCCACCTCCAGGACTCTACCATCCCCACCTCCAGGACTCTACCATCCCCACCTCCAGGACTCTACCATCCCCACCTCCAGGACTCTACCATCCCCACCTCCTTGACTCTACCATCCCCACCTCCAGGACTCTACCATCCCCACCTCCAGGACTCTACCATCCCCACCTTCAGGACTCTACCATCCCCACCTCCAGGACTCTACCATCCCCAGCTCTAGGACTCTACCATCCCCCACCTCCAGGACTCTACCATCTCCACCTCCAGGACTCTACCATCCCCACCTCCAGGAGTCTACCATCCCCACCTCCAGGACTCTACCATTCCCACCTCCAGGACTACCATCCCCACCTCCAGGACTCTACCATCCCCACCTCCAGGACTACCATCCCCACCTCCAGGACTCTACCATCCCCCACCTCCAGGACTCTACCATCCCCCACCTCCAGGACTCTACCATCCCCACCTCCCGGACTCTACCATCTCCACCTCCAGGACTCTACCATCCCCACCTCCAGGACTCTACCATCCCCACCTCCAGGACTCTACCATTCCCACCTCCAGGACTACCATCCCCACCTCCCGGACTCTACCATCTCCACCTCCAGGACTCTACCATCCCCACCTCCAGGACTCTACCATCCCCACCTCCAGGACTCTACCATTCCCACCTCCAGGACTACCATCCCCACCTCCAGGACTCTACCATCCCCACCTCCAGGACTACCATCCCCACCTCCAGGACTCTACCATCCCCCACCTCCAGGACTCTACCATCCCCACCTCCAGGACTCTACCATCCCCCACCTCCAGGACTCTACCATCCCCACCTCCAGGACTCTACCATCCCCACCTCCAGGACTCTACCATCCCCACCTCCAGGACTCTACCATCCCCACCTCCAGGACTCTACCATCCCCCACCTCCAGGACTCTACCATCCCCACCTCCAGGACTCTACCATCCCCACCTCCAGGACTCTACCATCCCCACCTCCAGGACTCTACCATCCCCCACCTCCAGGACTCTACCATCCCCACCTCCAGGACTCTACCATCCCCACCTCCAGGACTCTACCATCCCCACCTCCAGGACTCTACCATCCCCACCTCCAGGACTCTACCATCCCCACCTCCAGGACTCTACCATCCCCACCTCCAGGACTCTACCATCTCCCACCTCCAGGACTCTACCATCCCCACCTCCAGGACTCTACCATCCCCACCTCCAGGACTCTACCATCCCCACCTCCAGGACTCTACCATCCCCCACCTCCAGGACTCTACCATCCCCACCTCCAGGACTCTACCATCCCCACCTCCAGGACTCTACCATCCCCACCTCCAGGACTCTACCATCCCCCACCTCCAGGACTCTACCATCCCCACCTCCAGGACTCTACCATCCCCACCTCCAGGACTCTACCATCCCCCACCTCCAGGACTCGACCATCCCCCACCTCCAGGACTCTACCATCCCCACCTCCAGGACTCTACCATCCCCACCTCCAGGACTCTACCCTCCCCACCACCAGGACTCTACCCACCCCACCACCAGGACTACCATCCCCACCTCCAGGACTCTACCATCCCCACCTCCAGGACTCTACCATCCCCACCTCCAGGACTCTACCATCCCCACCTCCAGGACTCTACCATCCCCACCTCCAGGACTACCATCCCCACCTCCAGGACTCTACCATCCCCCACCTCCAGGACTCTACCATCCCCACCTCCAGGACTCTACCATCCCCACCTCCAGGACTCTACCATCCCCACCTCCAGGACTACCATCCCCACCTCCAGGACTCTACCATCCCCCACCTCCAGGACTCTACCATCCCCACCTCCAGGACTCTACCATCCCCACCTCCAGGACTCTACCATCTCCACCTCCAGGACTACCATCCCCACCTCCAGGACTCTACCATCCCCACCTCCAGGACTACCATCCCCACCTCCAGGACTCTACCATCCCCACCTCCAGGACTACCATCCCCACCTCCAGGACTCTACCATCCCCCACCTCCAGGACTCTACCATCCCCACCTCCAGGATGCACTGACACAGCAAACATTCCCATACACAAGTCACAAATTCCAGAAATAACTTTAATTCCAGCAAAATTCATCTCTCAGAGCTTTACTTTGTCATAAACTTTAAAGCTTTATTAAACTGATAAAGTAATAACGACCCGAACTGCAGTTATAAGAAACTTTATTGAATTGTTAAAGCCTATTATTGAGGCAGAACATCGGCGAAGTCCGCAACTAAGTTATTTTTATTTTATGTAAACTGGCAGTGTTCCTGCAATATGGTTTTTGTAGTTAAAGTTTGTCCCAATAAAATCTCTTTCTTTGACGTGTGTCTTTACTACCATCATGGAGACGTAGCTCTGGTCACCTCCCAGGTCATCTATGTATGGTTGTGACAGCTCTGATCATAGCACAGGTCATCAATATATGGCATTGGCACAGCTCTGGTCACCTCCCAGGTCATCTATGTATGGTTGTGACAGCTCTGTTCATAGCCCAGGTCATCAATATATGGCATTGGCACAGCTCTGGTCACCTCCCAGGTCATCTATGTATGGTTGTGACAGCTCTGATCATAGCACAGGTCATCAATATATGGCATTGGCACAGCTCCGGTCACCTCCCAGGTCATCTATGTATGGTTTTGACAGCTCTGATCATAGCCCAGGTCATCAATATATGGCATTGGCACAGCTCTGGTCACCTCCCAGGTCATCTATGTATGGTTGTGACAGCTCTGTTCATAGCCCAGGTCATCAATATATGGCATTGGCACAGCTCTGGTCACCTCCCAGGTCATCTGTATATTTCAACAAGTATAGTGAGCAACTCGATATATTTTAAAATGTGACTCGGTAAAATAAAAAATAAATCTGAGTGAGGATATTTTCGAGTCATTTAGTTTTGTAATACGTCAATTTTAAACAAAATTAGTTTATTTTAATTTTTTCTACATATTATATTTTAAAGTTTGTGTCGCTTACTCCCTGGGGCCTTTGTCAATTTACTTTGATTAGTTCTAGTTTTTATCCGGTTTTGATTCACGTACACACACACACACACACACACACACACACACACACACACACACACACACACACACACACACACACAGACGGCTGAGGCTACAGACAACTCATAACGCTGGGTGACTAACAGAGGCTGGAACATATTCTGAAGCTGAGTGTACCAGCAGCCTCAAGCAAGGTCCTACCTATTTCAGTCATATCCCCAATACTGCTGGCTTCCCACGATATATATTACATGCATGCAACCCGCGGAAACAAATGAAATTATTTACAAGCAATTACATCAGTTTTGTCGAAGATCAGAGGAGGAAATGAAATGTCTTCATTGAAAAATTCTGGAATTTCTCCCTGAAGCCGTTAAAATATTTTTCTTTTACCAAACCATTTTTTTTCATTTGCAGGAATATACATATACATTTTATGATTTAAGAGATACAAGTCCACAGATGTGTTTGTCAACAATTCCATTTCAAATATCCCATCCAGAGCCTCAGAGTTGAGGCACGTCCCCACCATACAACAGGCATTACCCCTCTGAACTGCACCACTGAACTGCTGGAACAGAAAACTAACTGCTCTGGAATCCTTAGTTTACCTGTTAAGTATTCTCAATTCCTTCAGGAACTTGGGTGTTGTCTTACCCCTTGAGCCTGAGGTCACAGAACTGTGTAACGATAAGCAGGTTCTCTGTGTTTTGTAGAATTTTGGAATTCCTTCTAGCTGAGAGCTGTGTACCTCCTTCATGCCTGTTGTATTAGAGATAGGTATCAGCCAGTTTAGATGCACATGTGTAGTCCCACACCACCTGCTTACCCTATGTCAGGGCATGCAACGTAATTCCGTATGGACGGTTCGGCCGTCAGCGGATCTGCCTAGTTGAGGCAGCTTATTTATTACTTGGCATCCAGCCGTTGTAAGGACATTCTTGATGTTAATTAACCTCTTCATGCCTTGAAGTCTTTCCATCAGATCTATGTCAAACTAGACCATATTACTCAAGCTGGTCTGCCAATATATTGGACGGTGAGAATCACCATGAGAATCATTTACACCAATGCGAATGATCTGGGGATCGAGGCAAGTTTCTAGAGAGGAATTAAGAAAAGCAAACAGAACATCCCTCATATGAAGGGCTATCACTGCCAGTAAGGGATATCTGTCCTGCAATGTGCTCTCCCAGAGTGACTCTTCATAGCTTATAGGGAAACCCGGTCTAGTTGAGGTACCTGTTAGAGTAATCCAGTACCTGGCACCATTAATGAATTTTGGGTCATGAACACAATCATTGTCACTGAGGTGCTCCGGGAGATTCGCTGCTACAAGGACGTTAAACACCGCACTGGAAGAAAACAGAGCATGGATTGCAACCTGCGATACCTCGTGGATACCATTGTCCTTTGGTGTGACTGGAAGCGTAGCTCTATCCTGCTGCCTGTCTCCTAAAGTAAGACTGAGTACTTTATGAATATTGTCTTCAGAAACTGTCGTAACCATTTAGCTTTGAACTGTCATATTAGGGTGCACATCTTAGGAAATGTGTTAGGCTGAGCAAACTAAAGCTCCTTTTGAGCTTGTACAAGGCGTTCTGGGCGTCTTGATTACCGATTCGTTTTTCCATCCTCCTCAGATCATTTAGTTTGTCCTTGGGAATTACATCAACAGCAATAGTTCCCAGAGGGGCTCTTGGTACATCAATCATTCATTGCCCACTATCCGTGTGGGCAATGATTGATGCACCTAGTAATATGATTCTCAGTGCATCGGCTGCATGATGCTTGGCTGAGATGATTTCACATTTGAATGTACTAAGGAGGAATCCCTTGACCCGTCCTTATGTCCTCACTTGATCAACATTTGCTAATAGAAAATCTTTTGTCCCTACCTGTGTGCTATCTTCCAAGAATCAGACGTTAGGCAAAACAACACATGTGCAACTAATGCGACATTTTATTGTGGCACTCGTTTTACAAGTGCTTCTTTTACCTAACATATTGTCGGTAATTCTGCCAACATTATTACAAGAATGAGGTGTTAATTAAGTTCACTAGTCAATTTGCTGGTGATTTCCCTCTCTACTATGCAAAAGATAAATGGGACGAGAGAATTCCCTTCAGTGAAACGCTTTCATCTTCCCCAAACAGGAGCATCGACTCCTTGCCGTATCCAGGTGAAGCAAAGGGTAACAGACCGGTGAAGTGTGCTCGAATGTTTGTGTGAGAGGAAAAGTTTATTAGATAGGATTGGTGGTGGTAGTTTGGTGGGCAGTATGCTTGTTCAGTTAGGGTGGGTGCATGGTTCCGGCTACCTCCCCCCCTCCCCCTCCAGCAACCGTTGAGAGGTGACGAGTGTGTCTCCGACCGGTGGTCAGTTACTTGACTTGCGGCTCCCACATGTTTTGGATTAAATTGGTTTCAATAAGAGCTTCACTTTTGTTTAAGGTTTTAGATTCCAATTTATTCCTGCCTTGATTTGACTTACGTAGTGTTATGTCATCTTTTAATCCTATTTCTTTTAAAGGCTGTACGCCTATCATGTGAGTGATTTCTAGATTGGTGAGTAACTTTGTGTTTTCTTTCTTGTAGCCTTGACTGTCGACTCCGGTCATTCGACAGGTTACCTGGAGGTTACCTGGAGGTTATTCCGGGGATCAACGCCCCCGCGGCCCGGTCCATGACCAGGCCTCCCGATGGATCAGGGCCTGATCAACTAGGCTGTTACTGCTGGCCGCACGCAGTCCAACGTACGAGCCACAGCCCGGCTGATCCGGCACTGACTTTAGGTATCTGTCCAGCTCTCTCTTGAAGGCAGCCAGGGGCTTATTGGCAATTTCCCTAATGCTTGATGGGAGGCTGTTGAACAGTTTTGGGCCCCGGACACTTATGGTGTTTTCTCTTAGTGTACCAATGGCGCCCCTACTTTTTATTGGCGGCATTTTGCATCGCCTGCCCAGTCTTTTACTTTCGTAGGGAGTGATTTCTGTGTGCAGATTTGGGACCATTCCTTCCAAGATTTTCCAAGAGTAGATTATGATATATCTCTCCCTCCTGCGATCCAACGAGTACAAGTCAAGTGCTTCCAAGCGTTCCCAGTAGTTAAGGTGCTTGACAGAACTTATACGTGCAGTAAAGGATCTCTGTACACTCTCTAGATCTGCGATTTCACCTGCTTTGAATGGAGATGTTAATGTACAGCAGTATTCCAGCCTAGAGAGAACAAGTGATTTGAAAAGGATCATCATGGGCTTGGCATCTCTCGTTTTGAAAGTTCTCATTATCCATCCTATCATTTTCTTTGCACGTGCGATCGTGGCACTGTTGTGATCCTTGAAAGTGAGATCCTCAGACATTACTACTCCCAGGTCCCTTACATTATTTTTCCGCTCTATTGTATGGCCGGAGTCAGTAGTATACTCTGTTCTAGTTATTATCTCCTCCAGTTTTCCATAACGGAGTAGTTGGAATTTGTCCTCATTGAACATCATATTGTTTACCGTTGCCCACTGGAAAACTTTGTTTATATCTTCTTGGAGGTTAACCGCGTCCTCAGCAGATGACAGCCTCATGCAGATCCTAGTATCATCCGCAAAGGATGATACGGTGCTGTGGTGTATATCTCTGTTTATGTCTGATATGAGGATAAGGAATAAGATGGGGGCGAGTACTGTGCCTTGTGGAACAGAGCTCTTCACTATGGCAGCCTCCGATTTAACTCTGTTGACCACTACTCTTTGTGTTCGATTTGTTAGGAAGTTGAAGATCCATCTCCCCACTTTCCCAGTTATTCCTTTAGCACGTATTTTATGGGTTATTACGCCATGATCGCATTTGTCAAATGCTTTTGCAAAGTCTGTGTATATTACATCTGCATTCTGATTTTCTTCCAGTGCATCCAAGGCCATGTCATAGTGATCCAGTAGTTGTGAGAGGCAGGAGCGACCTGCCCTGAACCCATGTTGCCCTGGATTGTGCAGATTTTGGGAATCCAGGTGATTTGCAATCCTGCTTCTTAGCACTCTTTCAAAGATTTTTATGATGTGGGACGTCAGAGCTATTGGTCTATAGTTCTTAGCTAATGCTTTGCTGCCACCTTTATGGAGTGGGGCTATATCCGTTGTTTTAAGTGACTGTGGAATTTCACCCATGTCCAAGCTCCTCCTCCATAGTGTACTTAGGGCACGCGAGAGGGGTTTCTTGCAGTTCTTAATGAAAACAGAGTTCCACGAGTCTGGGCCCGGGGCTGAGTGCATAGGCATGTTGTCAATGGCTTTTTCGAAATCTATCGGAGTTAGGGTAATGTCGGAAATCTGGCATACATTTATGGAGTTTTGAGGCTCATTCATGAAGAAATCATTTGGGTCGTCGATCCTCAGACCGATTAGTGGTTCACTAAACACAGAGTCGTACTGGGATTTCAATATTTCACTCATTTCCTTGTTGTCGTCTGTGTAAGTCCCATCCTGTCTGAGTAAGGGCCCGATACTAGATGTGGTATTTGCCTTGTTTTTGGCATATGAAAAGAAATATTTTGAATTTCTTTCAATTTCACTAATAGCTTTAAGCTCCTCCTGCCTCTCCTGGTTCCTGTAAGAGTCATTTAGCTTAAGTTCGATAGTTTCCACTTCCCTGGTCAGCACCTCCTTTCGTGTATCAGATATTCTAGCACTCCTGAGGAGCTCAGTGACTCTTCGTCGTCTTCTGTAGAGGGAGCGTCTTTTTCTCTCCAGTTTACTCCTGCTCTTCTTCTTTCTTAGGGGAATATGCCTAGAACATGCTTCGGCTACCAGGAAGTTGATCCTTTCAAGGCACTGGTTTGGATCCATGTCATTTAAGACATCTTCCCAACATGTTTCGTTTAGGACATGGTTTACCTGGTCCCAGTTGATGTTCTTGTTGTTGAAATTGTATTTTGTGAAGACACCTTCACAGGTACATGCATTCTGCTGTTCAGGACCCCTATGCATGTACATCTGGACTTCGATTAGATTGTGATTGGAATTAGTTGTTTTTGATATTCTTATGTCTCTTATCAGGTCCTCATTATTTGTGAAGATAAGGTCAAGTGTGTTTTCTAGTCTTGTTGGCTCCACTATCTGCTGGCTTAAGGTGTGTTTTTCGCAGAGACTTAGTAGCTCATGTGTGTGTGACCTTTCATCTGTGCTACCTCCGGGGATTGTTTCAGCTATAACATTATTTGCTACATTCTTCCATTTTGTATGCCTTAGGTTGAAATCACCAAGCAGTAAGATGTTTCGGGATGGAGCTGGAAGGTTTTCCAAACAGTAATCGATTTTCAGTAGCTGTTCCTTGAACTGTTGGGAGGTTGCATCTGGTGGCTTGTATACAACCACAATGACTAGGTTTAAGTTCTCGATCTTTATTGATAGAACTTCAACTACCTCATTTGTGGTGTTCAGCAACTCCGTGCAGATAAGGGACTCTTTGACATACAGGCCAACCCCCCCTTGTTGCCTGTTTTTTCTGTCGCATCTAAAAAGGTTGTAACCACTTATCCATATTTCACTGTCAAAGTGATCTTTTGTGTGAGTCTCTGTGAAGGCTGCAAACATTGCATTAGACTCCACTAGAAGTCCACTGATAAAAGGTATTTTGTTGTTGGTGGATGGCTTAAGGCCCTGTATATTAGCAAATATGAACGAGGTTGTATTCTGTGTTTGTTGGGGGGATTTTGTTATTGGCATCAGTAGTTGTAATTCTGGAGGGTCATGGGTGGCCACTGGCTGCGCCTCCAGTCCAACAAGGCTCCAAAGTGGTGGACTATTTTTGTTATTTCCTTCCATTTTCTTTTTTCGTTTCCTGCCACTAAAAAATCACCTGGAGTTGGGTTGTCGTAGCTACTATTGTTTGTCTTGTGGGGTCTGTGCCTCCTGGTCCCTTTTAGATGGTATGCAGGGCACTCGATGTTGTAACACTGCTTCTGGAGGACCGAGGAGTGGCACATTTTTGGGTGAAAGAAAGTACAGGAAGAAGAACGACACACTCCTTTAGACAGGAGGTCGCTACATTTTTTGGGATGGTCAAAGTTGCATGTCCCATTTTTTTCCCCTGTTATTCCATGCTTGCAGATGCCCCAAGCATAATATTTGCACAAATTCACCTTTGGTTGAGAATTGTTGGGAGGTGTGTTGTCAATTTCTGCAGGTTCTGGGACTGCACTATAATCCTCAGTATCCAAGCCAGGGCCACCCCGTCCTGGATTCCATCTACTTTCCCCAGTAGAGGAAGGAAGAGACTCCTCTCCAACATCTGTACTGTGGGCCACGGTCTTGTGCAATGATGGTTGTATATTTACTGTTTTTGTGGTGGTTTGGGTAGTGTCCCTAGGAGAGTCTGGGCTGGCAGTAAGGCTGGGGGCTGGGTCTGGGTCAGCACTGGGGCTGGGGGGTGGGGCTGGGTCTGGGTCAGCAGCTGGGCCTGGGCCAGCACCAGCACTGTGGGTATTAGTGCTATGACTGGGGGAGCCTGGGCCAGCACCAGCACTGTGGGTATTGGTGCTATGCCTGGGGGAGCCTGGGCCAGCACCAGCACTGTGGGTATTAGTGCTATGACTGGGGCATGGGTCTGGCTTAGCACCATGTGGGTGACTAGATAGTTTCGAGTCATCTGTTGTGGTATGGATATTCTGCATTTTTTGATACACTATCTCTTGCTCCCATGTTTTATATATTTTTGGTAGACTATCCAAGAGGTCATCCTTGTTTTCTTGATTATTTTTATCATTTATTACTCTCCTTAGTACCTTTCTGATACCTGCCCAAAGTTCTACATCTTTATTGCACAACCAGAAGCACCTTGCTAGTTCAAGGTCATTTTTTGAGGCTGTATTTAGTCTAGTACAAGAGATATGGTGTTTGGAAGAGCATAGGTTGCATGTGATTCTGGATTTCCTTCCAAGGATTTTTTTACATGTCCCACAGATATGCTGTGCTGACATCCTGTCTGTATCCTACTACACTGTATGCCACGGAAGAAAACTCAGAGGCGATTTATAGAAGGGCAGCCTAGATCTTTACAAGATCAGAGACGTCACTTTGACATCTCGACCTACATTAGTCCCCTTTCCACACGTAGCCGACCACCCAGTCAGCTACACACCATTCAAGCAGCCTTCTCCCAGTTATAACTCCACCAGTGTTTCATGGTAGTTCTTTACTGGCGACTCGACTGCTTCACAAGTGTTGTGAAAGCCACAGGATCACAGTCAACCTCTGTTCGACAAATCTTTACTAGTGTTGAGGACACTGTCTTCTGCTTCAACTGTCACGTCCACTTGTGACCCTCCCTCCCTTCCCCATCAACAACGGCTGGGCGTTCCCAACCAAGATTCAGAGCTATGTGCCCAGAACATCAGCACGGCACCATTCTCCACTACGTCATTGTGTACATATTAACTTTGAATCAGTAATGATTTATATATTCCATTTTTCATTTTTGCTTAAGGTAGGATTAATTTCACGTTTAAGTATTTATATTCTTTACTAAATTAATAAAATCGCTTTTCATATGTTATTATTGATTTGTCTATTTTTACTTCTATAAGGAGGAACCAGACTTGTCGAATACTCTTCTAAGGTCTGTTTGTGAAGGTTCAGGCAGCCCTGTCTGCTAACACCACATCAAATTTTGGTAAACTAGAAACATTCTTCAAGTCTAATTTTATTGTAACATAATGTAGGTTATTGATACACGCCTCTTGTTCCTTGCCACACGAACCTCCGCTTCGTTACTCAGCCCATTAGTAATATTCAATACAATCCTTGAGGATCATTCACCCAATCCTTGAGGATCATTCAACCTAACATAACAGCTTACTGCACGACGGAAAAAGCAACAATAACAAAGAACAACAGTAACAATAACAGTAACAGCAGCAACAACGACTACAATAACATCAGCAACAGAAACAATAACATGAGCAACAGAAACAGCAACAACAATAACAACAGCAACAGTAGTAATAGCAACAGCAACAATAACAGTAACAGCAACAACAGTAAAAACAATAGCAACAACAACGGCAACAATAACAGCAGAAGCAACAAAAGCAACAACAGTAAATGCAGAACCAGTAAAAGCAACAGCAACAATATAAACAACAACAACAACATAAGAAGCTCAAACGTAAACAATTTCTTGGAAACATATGCTGGGAGTTTAATTAATTGATAAATCCGCTAAATATCTCGCTAATTGCTTTCTAATGAGTGTTTTACACAAGTTCACTAAATACGGTCTCTATGCTAATTACTCCCTCATTAAAAAAAAAGAAATCATTAAATTAATAATAATACTAAGCAGGGTGGTATTTACGAGTTGCAACTCTTTGAGATATGTCTCCTCACATTACCTCCTCTAACTTTCGTTCTCTTTCTTTTCTCTGTCTTTCCCATCTGCCCATACCCTCTCACCTTCCCCATAAACCCCGCCTCGCCACACCTTTGTCAACCACGCATTCCCAACATCTCACCCACCTAACCCCCTTTTAACCCGTCCCCACAACTCACCACACCTCTCTTCTTCCCAGGTAGAAAGGAAGGTCAGGGAAAAGTGCAAAAAGGTAGAGAGGACGGTAGGGAAGGTGTGGAAAGATAGAAAGGATGAAAGGGGAAGAAAAAAAGGTGAGAAAGAAAATACATCAACAGTGAAGTGTGTGTGCAGACGGGTGATCTTAACTGTGCAAGACAAGCCACGGGGGACGGAAATCTTTAGCTCAAGTACTTTCACACTTCTCAGTGTATCATCAGGAACTATGCAATGTTGTAAGACAGCAACTAAAGAAGGGAGAGAATTCTCAGAGTAGCGTAGTGCGGATGTGTCACCGGCCAGGGTTACCCTTACAACGGTCGGTGCCAGCCCCACCCTACGCCATCCCCCTACTTCCCATATGGGGAAGGAGGGTTTCTGAGATGTCAAGTATGAAATTATAAGGTATAATAGCCAGCCCCAAGCTTTTTCTAGTCGTTTATAACAGGTCATGTGGTTTGAGAAAATACGTTTCTAGTTCGATACTCTACATATGGATTGCTATTATTCTGTGCAACCTTTTTAAATAATTAAAGAGAGGAAAAGAATGTGCTCTTTGTCCGTTTAAATGTCCTGGGATACTCTAATGCTCTATCGAGGTACTCAGAAGTATCTCTTCCTAAATATTGTCTACTATTCTTCTCAGTGTCAGTTAATATGCCTGACTTGGGAATCTTCTGTGCCTTTTCCGATAACATTTCTATGATACAATTTTCTAATTTCTACTAATACCCTTCAACCTCTCCTTATGTTATCTCGTAATCTTGTGTGTTTGTCACTGTATGGTACAATAACAGCTAAACGCTTTATATAACCATTCACAACTGACGTGATATGAAGTTTTGGTGCGTAGACACTGGTCGGGCGTCACCAATCCATCAACCCACCTGGCATAATGAACAATCCTGTGATTTTTGTATAGCACTGTTGTTTAAGATTGTGTACAATGGACTATTAAATAATAATCGAGCTTGTATAATCAATAATTTGAGTTTTATACTGTATTCCTTTCAAGTTTCAAGAGGGAAGATTCAATTATGTTTCTTTCCATGACAGAACTGTTTGGTACTATAAACTGGGCAGCATCCCATTCCGGTGGGTGATTACATGAACTAACGTGGTTAATGATAGCATTCGACTCCTGCCCTGTCCTGAGTATTTGTTGGACTATTCTGGTTTCCAGAAATTTACCATTTTGACCAATATATGAGAGAGCAGTGAGTACATGGGACCTTGTAAATCCCACCAACTTTGTTGGAGGGTGTGTTTTTAATCAGTGTTTCTTTAATCTGGTTTACCTATGTGAGGCTTTCAAAAACAGAGGGACTGTGAAACAAAGACTGATAAAAAAAAACACACCCTCCGACAAAGTTGGTGGGATATACAAGGTCCCATGTATTCACTGTGCTCTCTCATACATTGGTCAAACAGGTAAATTTCTGGAAACCAGAATAGCCCAACAAATACTCAGTCAGGACAGGGCAGGAATCGAATGCTATCATTAACCACGTTAGTTCATGTAATCACCCACCGGAATGGGATGCTGCCCAGGTTATAGTACCAAACAGTTCTGTCATGGAAAGAAACATTGTGTCAATGGCGATGCCATTGACACAATTCTCAGGAAGAAATTGGAAGAGTTAAGGAGAATGGAACAACGAATAGGCAATCTTGACACCCACGATGCCTTGACATATTTCCTAAGATGTGCACCTTCATATGATAACCCTGTACTGCACGAATATGACATTATCCTGAGGCAGATTTTTACGAAAGTACTAGAAGATGGGCAGTGGAACCAAGCTACATTTCTAGTCAGACTAGGAGGCACTGGTGTGTGCGAGTCATCAAAGATTGCATTACCTGCTTTTCTATCTTCATGCGTAGTATCCAGAGAACTTGTAGCGGCGATTCTCCCTGAACATCTTAGGGACAAGAATAGAGTCCAGGACCAAAAGTCAGGGAAATTTAAAGCCCGCCTCCTGGTAGTGAGAGCCCCTCATGCAGGGGACTTTCTGTTGGCTGTTCACATCTCCAGCCTTGGCACACGCCTCGACCCACAGACCATCCGGATTGGTTTTACCCTTCGACTTGCCGTCCCTTTTCTCGCCGAACACAGGTGTATTTGTGGCAGTGAAGCAGCAGGCCGATTCCGGTACCATGGTCTTGTGTGCCGTAAATCGGAGGGAAAAATTTCAAGACATGAGGTTAACAATTATCAAGAGGAGCCTCACAACAGCCGGATGCCCAGCAGTAAGGGAGCCACCCCAACAATGTAGATCTGATGGCAGCCAGAAGTGTCCAGATGGTATCACACTTCAAGCCTGGACAGACGGTAAGCAGGTGGTGTGGGACTACACATGTGCATTAACCTTGGCTGATACCTATCTCCAATACACCAGGGAGGAAGGAGGGGCAGCCGTCAGCTTCAGGGAGTCCCAAAAGTCTAGAAAATATGGAGAACTTGACCATCATTATATGTTTGTTCCCATAGGCTCAGAGACCCTTGGCTCATGGGGAAAGAATGCATCTAAGTACCTTAATAAGGAGCTAGGCAAAAGATTCATCAGGGTAACTAGGGATCCCAGGGCAGCTAGCTTTCTGTTCCAGGGACTCAGTGCGGCTGTTCAGAGGGATAACGCCTGCTGTATTTTCGGCACACGTCCCACATCTGAAGAACTGGATGAGATATTCGTATTATGAGTAACAAACACGTAACAATATGTACTAGACATGTATCTCTCACATCTCATGTTCTGTATATGCCATCTTTATATCAGCAATGTATCTCTTAAACCTTTTGTACCATATTACGTAAAAAAATATACCTATTGGTAAAAAAAATGAAAAGATGGGGGTGGTAAGGGAAGTGGAATATTCAAACGGCTTCAGGAAGAAATCCAGATATTCTTCCTTGAAGCCTTTGTATCCACTTCTCCGAGGCTGTGTCCCACAATTTACACCAGAGGTGGACCCCATCCTATATATATATATATATATATATATATATATATATATATATATATATATATATATATATATATATATATATATATATATATATATATATATATATATATATATATATATACATACTCAGCAGGAATAGAAGACCCTAGATATGCCAGTGCCATCACCGAATGGGAGACTCTTGCTGCTCCAGCACCAAACCCTAGTGCAGCACTGGCTCACAAACAGTCAAGCTGGGATGGCCCAATTGCTGAAAAGGTGCTTGCCAACATGCTCAGGGCTGCAACATCAGATAGGGAGATTGCCCGTCTCCAGGCTGTGAGTGCACCTCACTCCGGGGACTTCCTCCAAACAGTTCCCATATCGGCAATGGGAACGCGACTCGATCCTAAGACCCTCCGTATTGCAGTGGCTCTGCGCCTTGCTGCCCCAATTCACACAGAATATATGTGTATTTGCGGCGAAGTGCAAGCAGACCAATACGGTCTACATGGTCTTAACTGTTCCAAAACCAAGGGTTGGCATGCAAGACACAATGAGGTCAACGACATCATTAAGAGAACCCTTGCTACAGCTGGATGCCCTGCCGAGAGGGAGCCACGATCCCTTGCAGCAAACAATACCCACAACCCAGCAAACCGCCCCGACGGGATCACCATCTATCCTTGGAAGAATGGCAAGCTCTTAGCATGGGACTATACCTGTGTGTCCACACTGGCTGACACCTATATCCATCACAGTGTGGGGCGACAGGGAGGAGCTGCTGACCACAGGGAGGAGTACAAGATCAGCAAGTACAGGGACATTAGCCAACAGTATCAATTTGTCCCAGTGGGATCAGAGACCTTGGGATCATGGGGAAAAAATGCCACACGTTTCCTTAAAGAATTGGGTTCCAGACTCATCGACACCACCAGGGATCCAAGGGCAGCCACTTTCATGTTCCAGCGCCTCAGTGTCGCCATCCAGAGGGGAAATGCTTGTTGCATACTTGGCTCACGTCCAGCCTCGGAGGAGCTGGAGGAAATTCATGATCTTTGATACATTGTGCCATTGTATTCATGTTTATGTTTTTTTCTGTAAATGTATTTTGTTTATTAATAAATGTTTACATAGAATAAAAAATATATAGGGGGTGGTAGGAGAAGAAAATATTCAAACAGCTCCGGGGAGAACCTTGAGTTTTCCCTGAGGTACGTTTATTGTCTTCTCTGAGGATGAGGGTCCCCAGTTCAGCTATACAGGTGGTACTTCCCTATATAAAATATATATATGTATATGTATATATATATATATATATATATATATATATATATATATATATATATATATGTGTGTGTGTGTGTGTGTGTGTGTGTGTGTGTGTGTGTGTGTGTGTGTGTGTGTGTGTGTGTGTGTGTGTGTGTGTGTGTGTGTGTGTGAAACGTTAAGCTCTTTCCCTACAAAGTAATATATTACTAGGCTATTACTGAATATTTTCGTATTGGTTGGATCCTCGCTACCAACACATGACGTATACAGCAAATATGTGGAATAAATTATGCTTACAGAGGCGTCAGCAGAGGACTAGAGCAATTTATTTCTAAAGAGAATGTTTTTTTTAAACCTGTAAATATGTAAGTGTATTGTATTGTATATACACACAATATACATATATACACACTTTCTGGGGTGTATTTTATACGATGATATGTAACGGGTTTCTGAACTACAATTTTTACTGCACGCGTACGTGCGTGGGAGTCTGGTTGTGTGTGTGTGTGTGTGTGTGTGTGTGTGTGTAGGAGTATTGTCTGTGTAGGAGTATTGTGTGTGTGTAGGAGTATTGTGTGTGTGTAGGAGTATTGTGTGTGTAGGAGTATTGTGTGTGTGTAGGAGTATTGTGTGTGTGTAGGAGTATTGTGTGTGTAGGAGTATTGTGTGTGTAGGAGTATTGTGTGTGTAGGAGTATTGTGTGTGTAGGAGTATTGTGTGTAGGAGTATTGTGTGTGTAGGAGTATTGTGTGTGTAGGAGTATTGTGTGTGTGTAGGAGTATTGTGTGTAGGAGCATTGTGTGTGTAGGAGTATTGTGTGTGTAGGAGTATTGTGTGTGTAGGAGCATTGTGTGTGTAGGAGTATTGTGTGTGTAGGAGTATTGTGTGTGTAGGAGTATTGTGTGTGTAGGAGTATTGTGTGTGTAGGAGTATTGTGTGCTCACCTATTTGTGGTTGCAGGAGCGATTCATAGCTCCTGGCCCTTCCTCTTCACTGGTTGCTACTAGGTCCTCTCTCTCCCTGCCCCATGAGCTTTATCAAACCTCGTCTTAAAACTATGTATGGTTCCCGCCTCCACTACGTCACTTTCTAGGCTATTCCACGGCGTGACTACTCTATGACTGAAGAAATACTTCCTAACATCCATTTGATTCATCTGAGTCTTCAACTTCCAGTTGTGACCCCTTGTTTCTGTGTCCCATCTATGGAACATCACGTCTTTGTCCTCCTTGTCTATTCCGCGCAGTATTTTATATGTCGTTATCATGTCTCCCCTGACTCTCCTGTCCTCCAGTGTCGTCAGGCCGTGTGTGTGTGTGTGTGTGTGTGTGTGTGTGTGTGTGTGTGTGTGTGTGTGTGTGTGTGTGTGTGTGTGTGTGTGTGTGTGTGTGTGTGTGTGTGTCTCCCGTGTGCGGGAATATTGCGTGTGTGTGTCTCTCCTGTGTGGGGGAGTATTGTCTCTTGTGTGCGGGAGTACTGTGTGTGTGTGTGTGTATGTGTCTCCTGTGTGCGGAAGTATTGTGTGTGTGTGTGTCTCCCTTCTGCAGGAATATTGTGTGTGTCTCCCTTGTGCAGGAGTATTGTGTGTGTCTTCTGTGTGCGGGAGTATTGTGTGTGTGTGTGTCTCTTTCTCTCTCCTGTGTGCGGGAGTATTGTGTGTGTGTTTGTGTCTCCTGTATGCGGGAGTATTGTGTGTGTGTGTGTGTGTGTGGGTATTGTGTGAGCGCGTCTCCTGTGTGCGGGAGTATTGTGTGTGTGTGTGTGTGTGTGTGTCTCCTGTCTGCGGGAGTATTGTGTGTGCATGTGTGTGTGTCTCCTGTGTGCGGGAATACTGTGTGTGTGTGTGTCTCCTGTGTGCGGGAGTATTGTGTGTGTGTGTGTGTGTGTGTGTGTGTGTGTGTGTGTGTCTCCTTTGAGCGGGAGTATTGTGTGTGTGTGTGTGTGTGTGTGTGTCTCCTTTGAGCGGGAGTATTGTGTGTGTGTGTGTCTCCTGTGTGCGGGAGTATTGTGTGTGTGTGTGTGTGTGTGTGTGTGTGTGTGTGTGTGTGTGTGTGTGTGTGTGTGTGTGTCTTGTGTGCGGGAGTATTGTGTGTGTGTGTCTCCTGTGTGCGGGAGTATTGTGTGTGTGTGCGTGTGTCTGTGCGTGTGTGTGTGTGTATGTGTGTGTGCGTGTGTTTGTGTGTATGTGTGTGTGCGTGTGTGTGTGTGTGTGTGTGTGTGTGTGTGTGTGTGTGTGTGTGTGTGTGTGTGTGTGTGTGTGTGTGTGTGTGTGTGTGTGTGTGTCTCCTGTGTGAAGGAGTATTATATGTGAAAGCGAGCTATGTGGGCGTTGGTGGCGGTATGTTGTGGCAAGGATAGCTCTCAGGTCTCTCTCTCTCTCTCTCTCTCTCTCTCTCTCTCTCTCTCTCTCTCTCTCTCTCTCTCTCTCTCTCTCTCTCTCTCTCTCTCTCTCTCTCTCTCTCTCTCTCAGCCTCCCGGATCATCTCTGTTCTGCCATCCCAGAAAGACACAATAAGAAAGGGGAAGAGAATTCTGCTTTCCTGGCTTTCTCTGCCTACTCTTCTACCTTCTATTCTCTACCTCTATTTCTTAATTTTTTTTTTGTCATTACCCGTCTTCCCCTTCTCCTCCTTTTATTCTTCCTTTTCTCCTAATCCGCTGTTTTCTCTCGTCTCGCTGCATACTTCTCTTCCTCGCTTCCTCCCCCTCTTCTTCCTCCCATACTCTTCTTTCTTTTCCCTTCCCTATGTTCGCCTTCTCCCCCCCCCTCGCATAATCTTCCTCACCTACTCCTATTCCCATTTTCGTAACCCTTTTCTTCCTTTCCTATTTGTAATTTCCTCTAATTGTTTACTTATTACCTATTTGCAATTGTCTACGCCATGTACTACTTGTAATTACCTATTCATTACGTATTTGATATTATTTATTTGTATTTGTTCTTACCTATTTGAGATATTGTCGAATGTTGGTCGTTGGTGGAACTCGGTTCGTATTATTGTATATTTTACGTTACTGCCTATTCTACGATCAACCTATTTTATGATCAACCTATTTTATTATACATTACGATCAGTGTTTTGCAATACAACCTATTTTAAACATCGATGTGATAGTCCAGTTCGGTCTAGACGCTCTGCAGCATATCTTGTGTTATCATGCGAACTGCTTCAGTGATCGAAATTTTCAGTTCTTCCAGTTTTGCAGGTAGTGGCGGTACGTAAACTGTACTCTTCACGTACCCCCAAAGAAAGAAGTCACAGTTAGGTCCGGTGACCTCTGCAAGTGCCCTGCGAGGTCACAGGGCTTGTGACTTCCTTCTTTCGAGGTACGTAAAGAGCACAGTTTACGTACCACCACTACCTGGTGGCCTGGTGGTTAACGCTCTCGCTTCACACGGCGAGGGCCTGGGTTCGATTCCCAGCCAGAGTAGAAACATTGGACGTGTTCCTTTCCACCTGTTGTCTATGTTCCCCATCAGTAAAATGGGTACCTGGGTGTTAGCGACTGGTGTGGGTCGCATCCTGGGACACTGACCTAATTTGTCCGAAATGCGGAGCATAACAAGGGACTTTCTATATAGTAGTATGTCATTGTTGTCAGCTAGGACTGTATACCTTGTACATGTACTTGTAGTAAATAAAGATTATATTATATTATATACCTGCAACCCTGGAGGAGCTGAAAATCTCGACCACTGAAGCAGTTCGCATAACACCAGATATGCTGCAGAGCGTCTGGACCGAACTGGACTATCACATCGATGTTTCCCGAGAAACCAGACGGAGGCACATTGAGTGCCTTTAATGCTATCCTATAGCGCATGATACTGAATGAAATCCTACATCTGAAGCTGCTAACTGTAAAAGATTATTACAATACAGTTGCATGTTATACCGTTTGAAATCAGGGAGTGTTTTTATGGCCACCCTGTACTATGTGGGGTTGCTGTGGGGGGGGGGGACTATGGGTATGGCTTATGGGTTTTGGGTTAGTTTGCTTGGTTGCAGTGGGGCTGTCGGGGTTGAGGGCCTTCTGTAGGTGCTTCTGATGGAGGTTCTATTTGCTCTTCCTCCTGAGTTCTCCTGCCCATCTCCATCTATGCCTCTTTCCTCCTCGCGTCCTTGTACCCTCTCTTGTGTGTGTATGTGTACTCACCAAGTTGTACTCACCTAGTTGGGATTGCAGGGGTCGAGTCCCAGCTCCTGGCCTCGCCTCTTCACTGGTCGCTTCTAGGTCACTCTCCCTGAACCGTGAGCTTTATCATACCTCTGCTTAAAGTTACTATGTATGGATCCTGCCTCCACTACATCGCTTCCCAAACTATTCCACTTCCTGACTACTCTGTGGTTGAAGAAATACTTCCTAACATCCCTGTGATTCATCTGTGTCTTCAACTTCCAACTGTGTCCCCTTGTTGCTATGTCCCATCTCTGGAACATCCTGTCTTTGTCCACCTTGTCAATTCCTCTCAGTATTTTGTATGTCGTTATCATGTCCCCCCTATCTCTTCTGTCCTCCAGTGTCGTCAGATCGATTTCCCTTAACCTCTTCTCGTAGGACATACCTCATAACTCTGGGACTAGTCTTGTTGCAAACCTTTGCACTTTCTCTTGGCTAGGTGTGGGTTCCAAATTGGTGCCGCATACTCCAATATGGGCCTAACGTACACCGTGTACAGGGTCCTGAACGATTCCTTATTAAGATGTCGGAATGCTGTTCTGAGGTTTGCTAGGCGCCCATATGCTGCAGCAGTTATTTGGTTGATGTGCGCTTCAGGAGATGTGCCTGGAATAATACTCACCCCAAGATTTTTTTCCTTGAGTGAGGTTTGTAGTCTCAGGCCCCCTAGACTGTACTCCGTGTGCGGTCTTCTTTGCCCTTCCCCAGTCTTCATGACTTTTCACTTGGTGGGGTTGAGCTCCAGGAGCCAATTGCTGGACCAGGTCTGCAGCCTGTCAAGATCCCTTTGTAGTTTTGCCTTGTGGTCTATCGAGTGAATTCTTCTCATCCACTTCACGTCATCTGCAAACAGGGACACTTCGGAGTCTATTCCTTCCGTCATGTCGTTCACAAATACCAGAAACAGCACTGGTCCTAGGATTGACCCCTGTGGGACCCCGCTGGTCACAGGTGCCCACTCTGACATCTCACCAAGTACCATGACTCGCTGCTGTCTTTCTGACAAGTATTCTCTGATCCATTGTAGTGCCTTCCCTGTTATCCCTGCTTGGTCCTCCAGTTTTTGCACTAATCTCTTGTGTGGAACTGTATGTGTGTGTGTGTGTGTGTGTGTGTGTTCATCTATTTGTGGTTGTAGAGGTTGAGTCGTAGCTCCTGGCCCCGCCTCTTCGCTTGTCGTTACTAGATTCACTCTCTCCCTGCTTCAAGAACTTTATTGAACCTCTTCTTAAAGGTATGTATAGATGACTCACGAAATCGTAATGACACGATTGCAAACAAACCATACCCCGGCCGGGATTGAACCCGCGGTCAGAGTCTCAAAACTCCAGCCCGTCGCGTTAGCCACTAGACCAGCTAGCCACAATAAGATTCGTCCAACTAGGTATATTTCTACACCATAGGAAGGTTAGCACAGGCACCACTGTGACCACAAATGCAAGTTTTTACAGACGAATCTCCAGCTAGCGTGGCCGTGACGAACTCTAGCTCAAGTCCCTTCACTGCCGTCAACATGACTCACGAAATCGTAATGACACGTACACACTCATGAACTCCTGTTTGCCTCTCAGCCGTGCTTTCTCCTGCAGGATCATGGTTCGAGTTGATTCTGCCTTGAAAATTACTTTGAGAGGTCGATTCCTTTTCTTTGTGAACCACCCGATTCTCCGAAAATTTGCCAGCTGGGTCATGTCCCCCTCGCCTATCACCTTCATGATACCTTCAATCGCTTTTTTCTCCTCCTGCTTTCTTTCTTCACAAGTTTCCCCTTCAGCTTCGTCTTTCCCATAGACAAAAACTGATCTCTCCCTTTCCACCTCCCACTGTGACTCCCATTGCATCCTCTGAGGTGTTTTAGTTCCTTCCCATGGAGTGTTCCTTCCTTCAGTCCCTTCCCTGGCTGTGGCCCCTATGCTCATTGGTTTGTCCTTCCTGCTCACCTGTTCTTGGCCCCCACAAGTGTCTGGTAAGTTCCCTGCACATGTCCTAATTCCTTCAATATCTTCCAACCTCTCATTCTGTCCTAGTGTGCTCCCTGTCTTTGTTTTGGCCCCATGTAGGTTTGACAGGACCTCTGCATACAGTTTAGCTTCCATGCTCCCTTCAGACCCTTTGTCTGTGTCTGATGTAAACATTGCTGATGCTACTTTTGTATTATCTTTGTCTCTAGGCTGTTTCAGATTTCTCAGCTCCTCTTCTAATCTCTGTATCTTGGCTTCTGCTACTGTGGCATGTTACTCCCACCTTCTGCTGGTAACCTCTCCTCCATCTTCCTTGCAAGCTCATCACGCCTCCTTCCCCAGTCATCCTCCCTTTTTTTGAGCTCTGCCTCCCAGTCCTCCCTTACAGATTCGTCCTTCGGGCCCTTTGTTCTCATCCTAGTTCTAGGTTGCCCCATTGCACCACAGAAGGGGGAAGGGAATAGATGGTTAGGGGAAGTGGGGATGGATGGTTATGGTTATGGCCTTCTATCACTATTTTGGAGATCCTTCACCCGTGATGTTTATAACCATATATGCTCATACATCCCGCGTTCCTCACGTGATTTCACTTTTCACTTATGATAGTATACACTTCACATTATATACACTTCACTTTATATGAATAATGGCACGCAACTTGTTGTGACGTCACTGCTTCAGCAGGCCTACTCTGCCACTTTCCCTTATTATATGTTTTATTTTTCCTTTCTCCTTTTGCTGATTAACGTTTTCCCTCTTACTGTATGGTGCCCCACATTTCACTTGTTATCCAAACGCTGGTAATTCTTGAACACCCGCTTCCACACTCACTTTGATCTTTGTATATTTGAATCTGTGTGGCAACAGGTGCCTACTAGCCACTAACGGTTTGGCACTTTGAAATATTAATGATTTCAGGCTTCCTCTCGACTTTTTTTTAACTAATAACTTTAGTTATCACTCGTAGGATTGTTCACTGACGTTGTCACTACCACTGATTACTGCTAGCAGTTACTGCACTCCTTAAAAACACTAAGGTTCTTGGAGCCTTGTGCCTCACGTCTGCACCCACTGTGTGTGTGTGTGTGTGTGTGTGTGTGTGTGTGTGTGTGTGTGTGTGTGTGTGTGTGTGTGTGTGTGTGTGGTGTGTGGTGTGTAGTGTGCAGGTAAGCACGCACACTGTGTGTAGTGTGCAGGTGAGCACGCACACTGTGTGTAGTGTGCAGGTGAGCACGCACACTGTGTGTAGTGTGTACGTGAGCACGCACACGTGTGTGTTTACTGGCCTGTGTGTACCTGGGAGTCACTATACCGCCCCAAGAATTAATTAGCTTCGCCAAATCCATTACCCGCTAGTGTCAGCTCAGGCGTCACCCCATCCCCTAACCCCTAACCCCTAACCCGAAACCCCTAACCCCCTTACCCAACCCCCATACTCCTGCCTCCCCAGCCCTTCTTCTATCCACAGCCTTCGTAATAGTAACTCTAGCTCTGCTGAAACGAAATCTTTGATGCTGCAGTTGCTAATGAACATGTGCTGGAATACTTGATGCCCTGAAAGTCCTACTGGAGTCTCCCGGAGCTCAGACTGACGGATTTCAACACTATGTATGAGCCCAGTGAAAATAAGTCAAGGACCCCAACAGAAATAAGTCAAGGATTCCAGTGGAAATAAGTCAAATGCCCCAATGGATATAACTCAAGGACCCCAATGGATATAAGTCAAGGACCCCAATGGATATAAGTCAAGGACCCCAATGGATATAAGTCAAGGACCCCAATGGATATAAGTCAAGGACCCCAATGGATATAAGTCAAGGACCCCAATGGTTATAAGTCAGGGACCCCAATGGATATAAGTCAAGGACCCCAATGGATATAAGTCAAGGACCCCAATGGATACAAGCCAAGGACCCCAATGGATACAAGTCAAGGACCCCAGTGGATATAAATCAAGGACCCCAATGGATATAAGTCAAGGACCCTAATAGATGCAAGTCAAAGACCCCAATGGAAATAAGTCACTGTGTCTGGACTTTTCTGGGTTATCCTAGGCAATTTAATCTATGTATAATAATTATGCTTATGTGAACTTGTGCCTCCTTACTTACTTGCCCCATCCTGGGTGATGAAATATGGCCGGGAAACAGATTTTGTAAATTAGACACGTGCAATACCTGGGTATCTTTACTGAAGGAACGTTTCGCCACACAGTGGCTTCATCAGTCTTATACAAAAAAGAATGGTGAAGATCAGGAGTAGTTTGAGGTAATCAGTCCCTTGTGTTGGATTCGATGTATTTAGTCCATCAACCTTGATCTTCACCATTCTTCTATGTCTTGGACTGATGAAGACACTGTGTGGCGAAACGTTTCCACAGTAAAGATACCTAAGTGTTGCACGTGTCTTTTTTATCAACATGTCAGATTTCTGAACATAAGAACATAAGAACATAAGAAAGGAGGAACACTGCAGCAGGCCTGTTGGCCCATACTAGGCAGGTCCTTTACAATTCATCCCACTAACAAACATTTGACCAACCCAATTTTCAATGCTACCCAAGAAACAAGCTCAGATGTGCAAGTCCCTCTCAAATCCAACCCCTCCCACTCATGTACTTATCCAACCTAAATTTGAAACTACCCAAAGTCCTAGCCTCAATCACCCAACTAGGTAGACTGTTCCACTCATCAACTACCCTATTTCCAAACCAATACTTTCCTATGTCCTTTCTAAATCTAAACTTATCTAATTTAAATCCATTTATCTACGTAGATTTTGCTCCCGCAGTGTGCTGTGGATACATTCGCAGCGCACTGCGGTGGAATTCAGTTTAGCTAAATTTGAGAAAATCCACCGTCTCTCTCGTTTGTTCCATCTTCTTTCATTATTCTTTTGAGCAACGTGTTCTCCTCTTCTGCCACACAAATCTATTTTGTACTCTGGTTTCTCCCTTGCTTCCCATTCTTTACCCATACCGCCTTGCTCACCCTCTTCACCCTTACCTCTACTGAATATTGCCTAATCCTCTCTCTCTCTCTCTCTCTCTTCCCTTTCTATTTATTGTGTTAACTTTTTCACACTTTTTCCTTTTATTTGTTGCATTTACATTCCATTTTGATATTTTTATTTATTCTCATGTGGACGATCACTAAAGTTTCCTCGTGAAGTGGAGGAGATTCTTCCACACACGAGGTAACCAATAACGTGCATGTGTTGAATGAAATGCTCTTATCTCGTCGAGTTTGAAGGTCTGAGTCTAGAGGTCTGAGCATCCAACAGCCTAGAGGTCAGAGCATCCAATAGGCTAGAGGTCTGAACATCCAGCTGGCTAAAAGTCTGAGCATCCAGCTGGCTACAAGTCTGAGCATCCAGCTGGCTACAAGTCTGAGCATCCAGCTGGCTACAAGTCTGAGCATCCAGCTGGCTACAAGTCTGAGCATCCAGCTGGCTACAAGTCTGAGCATCCAGCTGGCTACATGTCTGAGCATCCAGCTGGCTACAAGTCTGAGCATCCAGCTGGCTACAAGTCTGAGCATCCAGCTGGCTACAAGTCTGAGTATCCAGCTGGCTACAAGTCTGAGCATCCAGCTGGCTACAAGTCTGAGCATCCAGCTGGCTACAAGTCTGAGCATCCAGCTGGCTACAAGTCTGAGCATCCAGCTGGCTACAAGTCTGAGTATCCAGCTGGCTACAAGTCTGAGCATCCAGCTGGCTACAAGTCTGAGCATCCAGCTGGCTACAAGTCTGAGCATCCAGCTGCCTACAAGTCTGACCATGAAGCAGGCTTGTGTGAGCGTGTTAGATCTGTCATGCAAAAATCATCATTAATGTGTCCCTTGGGAATCTTGCGGCTTCGTTTGTGCAGTACACCTGAAGGATGCTGCACGGGGCCGCTACTGTTACAACTCCTTCATAGATTCTTTCCTAACTTGCAAGCAAGTGAGAGCACACGGGTCACATTATGTAAACTACTGTGAAGACATAGTGAACTTCCAAGCCTGTGGCGCACTGATATAAAAATCGCTTGTGGTGTCAGAACATACAGTAGGAGATTAATTAAGGCTAACTGATGTGCCCAGGCTGGGAAGAAACATGGCTTCTGAACCAGGCTTCTCAACTTTTGAGGTATTTGTGGCTGAGTAGATAAGAGCGTCACTCGGGAACTTCGCCCGTCTCCCTGCAGAGGGATAGAGTTCTGCTGGCTTGCGATCTTTTATATATATATATATATATATATATATATATATATATATATATATATATATATATATATATATATATATATATATATATATATATATATATATAATCGAACCCGTGTTGTTTTAGCTCTCTTCATGGAAGAGTGAAAATTCACGACGCCCTAAACCACTAAACCAAACAATCCTACGAACAACTTGAGCCTAGCGAACTAGGCTTGCTTCAAGTTGCGAGGATATACGATGGTGTGGTTGACTGAGCTAATTTCATTTTACTCCCCGTTTGGTGTACTTGCCACCACAAGCAGTACACACATTATTGTAACCACGAACAAGCGGTATTTAATCATTAACATAACTGCGGCTAGCCGAGAATCGAACCAGTGTTGTTTTAGTCCGCCTCAACAACATGGGTTCAATTCTCCGGCTAGCCACAGTTTGTTACTGATTAAATACCACTTGTTCGTAGTTACAATATATTTATATATAAATTATAAATATGTAATATACATGTCGTGCTGAATACGTAAAACTGGCGATTTTGGCTTAAATAACAACGCACTTCTTACCGAATAGGGCAAGCGAAAATTTGTACATGCAATAATTTCGAAAAAGTTATTCTGAACCTAACGAAAAAAATACATTTCATTGCGTCTGTTTATTAAATTAATATAAGCTTATTTAAAATATATTCAGTTTGATGAGACTAAATTAAATTGTGCTTGTTATAAAGTTAGGCAAGTTTTCTAAGTTTCTTTTGATACAAAATAATTAACTTTTACATTAACATAAATGAAAAAAATATATCTGTAAACGTAAAATTTTTGCAAAGACCTAATTTTCAACGAGTTCTTGCTAACTGACCAGTTTTACCTATTCGGCACGACATATATATATATAATATATATATATATATATATATATATATATATATATATATATATATATATATATATATATATATATAATACATTATTTTATACGTAATAATCACGGACGTTATCCAAATAAATTCTTGTAATCGCTTACCATATTTTTTTGCAGCTTTTCAGTCTACGCTTTTGAACTTCGGCAATATCTCTTAATTTATCCATCTTCTTTATGATGGCTACATACTCTTCCCATCCCTATTAAGAAGCTCCAGTGATTCACGTTTGCTGTTTCCCATTCCATACCTGGAGGTCAATACACAATATCTGCCACAAACTCGCGTTCACTCTACCTTTAATACTCTCAACCGCGTTCTCGTGCTATTACGACAACTAAAATTTTCAAATGGAGGATACGAAAGCGTCTTCCCAGATTGTATAAAGTCGGTCGGCATTGCCAAAGAGACGTTATACTGTTTGTCATATGCATTACTATCATTCACATTCCACACATCTTCCTCATTTGATGTTGGTTCACATTCTCAAAGTGCATTACAGGCTACCAGCAAATTACTCCCCGCATCACTTTGTGCTTCTCATACAGCGGAGGTTATGGTGAATTTCTACCAAACACAAAGAAGTATTTTCCTCGGGTCCCTGGATACACTGACGTTCAGGGTAAAGAAGATACAGACTCAGCCGCTCAGGTATCCATGATTTGACAGTTTTCCTAAGGGCGGATCTAGGTATTATCCAGGGAAGACGGTCATGCTTGCCTGAACAGAGAAAGATAGCCAGGGGTGATAGCCCTCCGGCGGTACGATTTTTTTTTACGAGTTCGTGAGATTTAAATGTCAAGAAATGTTGATTTTTATAGCGGTAGAAACTCTGTAATGAGTCATAGCAATCAATACAATTGAAAAGCATTTGGTTCTGCAACGAAAAAAAATGCAAGGTAGCCAAGGGAAGGTTACAGCGCCTCTGCCTCTGCCTCCCACCCAATGGATCCAACCCTGAATCTCCCACTGGGGAATATGTTTTTTGGACTATTTTCCAGTACAGTTCCAGACAATCTGAAACCGCAGGCAATAACGTTGGTTTGAGAGGACAACAAATTGTTTTCCATCAAACTGCAATTGGGCTTCTGGCCATCATTCCTTTGTGTTGGGCGAAGGAAACTGCTTCCTCACGTTTACAAATCGGTCACACACGACTCACACACAGATATTTTGTAGCTGCGAGGACTGCCAGCTGGCTCTAACAGTTCACCATTTGTCTTCAGCGCTCTAACATACTGACTTTAACTGCCCTCCTTGCCAAAAGTCCCACTGTTGATGCAAACTCTCTCTACAATCTTTAATGGAAACAGATTTATTAGGTTTTCCAGATATAACCCCTAAGTAAATCCCTAATAAAAAGAAAGATAAAAGATTAACCCCACAACATCTGCTTAGAAACTGAAGCCGACGAGACAAGGTGAAACTAAAGATTTCAGAGAAAGCGAAAAGACACAGAGACAAAGTTTAACAATTGGGAGCCAATATCAAATATTTCCTGAACTTGCATTTAGCCTGTCGAGGGGGATGCTGAGTGGACAGGATGTAATGTATCCGGGGATGGATGACAGATGGAGAGTGGATCTTAGAGATAATTGGTAGATGCAGGGTGGATGATAAAAGTTGGGTGTGTGATAGATGAAGGGTGGATAACAGACGTGGGGTTGATAATAGACGTAGGGTTGAGAGTAGTTAGAGGATGGAAGGTAAACGGGAATGGATGATAGACAAAAGATACATGGTAGATGGCATGATAGACATGGATGGATGGTAAACCAGGATAACCAGTAGGCCAAGATGGGTAGTAGAGAGGGAAGAATTGTTGAACAGGATGGATGATAGAAAGGGAAGAATAGTAGAATAGGATGGAAGGTACAGGATGATGAGTGGTGTACCAGATGGATAGCAGACCAAGCTGGCTGGTATCCCACAAAGGATGATGATCCTGGTTGGATGGTCTCCCAGAATGGATGATACACAAAGAAGGATAATGGAGGAGGTTGTCAGACTTGCTTGACAGCTGTCTATCTCTATTTCAGAGCCTAGCTTTGACGTAATGAAATCCCAATTTCCTGACAGTGTTGAGAACGATTCAACACCCCCTTCCAACTTAACCTTCCCAGACAGGCAGTTCCAATGGGGATAACTTTCTTTGGCCTGTCCATTACCAGGCGTGGGGGGATTGCTGGAAGCTTCGTTGCTGATCTCAGAGGCTCCCAGTGAGCCTTGAAGCACGGGATGCTGGGAGCATCCTCTCTGATATCAAAGACCCGAAGTGAACTCTAATTTAAAGGATCAGGTCGCAAGAGAAAGATGCTTCACACACGAGGGTAGGTTACCACTCCCGAGAGAAAGACAGAGAAAGGGAAACGGTAGAGGGAGAGGACTGAAGAAATGAGGAGAAGCGATGAAGGGAGAAACGGGAGAAGAGATAAGGAACAACTCTTGAATATGTTAGGAGAACAAGCATATGCATGTGAAATTAGGTTTCCTCCCTCTGCTGCTTCTCATTCTTCTTCTACCTCCCTCTCATCCTCTCCCTCCCCTCCCTCTCATTCCTCTCCATTTATCTTCCCTCCCATATTTTCAAGTTTATATCCAAGTTTTTATCGGGTAAATTCTCTTTTAATGCTAGTTTCAGGTTTGACATTGCAATTTTTGTCTACATAAAATCCTCCTCTTGCCAACTAAAGTTATAATGTACCCAAATACAAATGTATTTATGAATAAACAGGATTATGTACAGGGTAACTTCAGAGTGAGAAGTCTTGCGCTATATCACTAACAGAAATAGGATGGACATGTTACATTCGTCTGGAAATAACAGTGTCTCCTGACACGGCCGCCACTTAAGGCACCTTGCAGAGTTGTGTATTCCAGGATAAGATGGGTATCCCAAAGACAATTACTTATTGACAAAAAAAGAGGACGGGAAGAAAGAGCTGAATCACATAACGCAGCGTAACATAGACGGAGCGTCTTCCTTTCTCCTCACTAAGTTTCTTGTACTCACTTGAAGGTATGCGTAGAAGGGAAACGTAGTCTGGTAATGAAACTGTATAGCAGGAAACAGAAACGAAAATGTGTGTAAAGGGGAAACTGTCTAAACATAAAGGTTTAAGTAGAGGGGAAACCGTAGTTTAGAAATAAAGATTTAAGTTGAGGGGAAACGTAGTGTAGAAACAAAGGTTTTTCCGATAGCCTTCTGGGTGGTTTACCGTTTTCTTCTCGCCAATAAGAACGTCTCTCCTATACTCACTGTTGAACTTACTGTTGTTACTGTTGTTACTGTTGTTAAAATTATTAAGATTGCTTACTGGCGTTACCTAACTTAATCCAAATTAAAGTTGGAAAAGAATTTGCCTCAAAAATATAGAATTAGAATCAACATTGCCATCAGGATAGACAAACTATTATATACACAATGAAACGCTAAATCCGTAAGGGTCATATAGCTCCTAAATGGGTGGTATACAGGTTTGATCCAAGGAAAACGAGAGTAGCTCCATGTTCTTCGGTGCAAGAGCCTCCTCATCGGAACAGAAAAAAAGCAAAGAACACGTACATGAATTTCCTCTTAAGATCGTAAAGTCTATAATCTTGTTTTATTAACATCTATCACATATAATTGTTGTTTACAGTTGAAATTATAACAAACTTAAGACAATAACTCACAAAATATCAAAATTTATATCCTCCATCAACATGAATAAAAGTAAACACAAGAATTTTTAAACGCTTTTAAACAAGTTTTTCGTACATATGTTACTGGGTTTGTTTTTATATAATAAAGATGCATATAAACCATACCCCCGGCCGGGATTGAACCCGCGGTCATAGAGTCTCAAAACTCCAGCCCGTCGCGCTAGCCACTAGACCAGCTAGCCACAATAAGATTCATCCAACTAGGTATATTTCTAGCTGGTCTAGTGGCTAGCGCGACGGGCTGGAGTTTTGAGACTCTATGACCGCGGGTTCAATCCCGGCCGGGGGTATGGTTTATTTGCAATCGTGTCATTACGATTTCTTAAGTCACGTTGACGGCAGTGAAGGGACTTGAGCTAGAGTTCGTCACGGCCACGCTAGCTGGAGATTCGTCTGTAAAAACTTGCATTTGTGGTCACAGAGGTGCCTGTGCTAACTTTCCTATGGTGTAGAAATATACCTAGTTGGATGAATCTTATTGTGGCTAGCTGGTCTAGTGGCTAGCGCGACGGGCTGGAGTTTTGAGACTCTATGACCGCGGGTTCAATCCCGGCCGGGGGTATGGTTTATTTGCAATCGTGTCATTACGATTTCTTAAGTCAAGTAAAGATGCATATAGTATGTGATTGCCGAGAGTAAAACTTCTCAGGTGACGAAGAAGAAATACTTCTCAATCGACGTTAGGGAAATTTTCTCAACTTCCTGAATCAGTAAATAGCACTGTTTCGAATTAACAAAATTGAAATATAAGAGAAATTTCCTCTTCAACCGCCACATTGTGTAATATTTCTCTGGTGATAATTTAAAAATCTTACACCGACACACACACACACACACACACACACACACTATATATATATATATATATATATATATATATATATACACATATATATATATATATATATATATATATATATATATATATATATATATATATATATATATATATATATATATATATATATATATATATATATATATATATATATATATATATATATATATATATATATATATATATATATATATATATATATATAAGAAAGAAGGAACACTGCAACAGGCCTACTGACCCATGTGGAGCAGGTCCACGTCCCCCCTGGATTAGACCAATGACCCCCCCCGGATTAGCCCAATGACCCACCCAGTCTGGTCACCTCCACTCAAGGATGGAGCACTGCACCATACCCAGCAGCACAAGCTAGTCAGGTCCAACTCACACCCACCCACACCCACTCATGTATTTATCTAACCTATTTTTAAAACTACACAACGTTTTAGCCCCAATAACTGTACTTGGGAGTTTGTTCCACTCATCCACAACTCTATTACCAAACCAGTGCTTTCCTATATCCTTCCTGAATCTGAATTTTTCCAACTTGAAACCATTGCTGCGAGTCCTGTCTTGGCCGGAAATTTTCAGCACGCTATTTACATCCCCTTTATTTATTCCCGTTTTCCATTTATGCACCTCGATCATATCCCCCTAATTCTACGCCTTTCGAGAGTGTGCAGATTCAGGGCCCTCAGTCTATCCTCATAGAGAAGATTTCTGATACATGGGATCATCTTTGTCATCTTCCTCTGTACGTTTTCCAAAGCATTTATATCCATTCTGTAATACGGTGACCAGAACCGAGCAGCATAGTCTAAACGAGGCCTAACCAAGGATATATAGAGTTAAAGAAGACCCTGAGGACTTCTATTATTTATACTTCTAGATATGAAGCCAATAATTCTTTTAGCTTTATTGCGAACACTAATGCACTGTTGTCTTGGTTTTTAGATTACTGCTAACCTGAACTCCTAAATCCTTTTCGCAATCAGTAGTATTAAGATCTACATTATTTAGTTTATATGTGGCATGGTTATTTAACTGTCCAACATTTAGAACTTTGCATTTGTCAATGTTAAACTGCATCTGCCACTTCTCCGACCATTGCAACAGTCTATTCAAATCATCCTGGAGTGCTCTAGTGTCCTCATTAGAATGAATTGGACGGCCTATTCTGGTGTCATCAGCAAGTTTGCTTATGTCGCTATTTATTCCCTCATCTATGTCGTTTATGTAAATTGTGAGCAACAACGGGCCCAACACTGACCCCTGAGGAACACCGCTTGTGACGTGCCCCCATTCTGATTTCTCCCCATTTATGCAAACTCTCTTCTGTCTATTTGTCAGCCATGCCTCTATCCAGGAAAAAAATTCTCCTCCTATTCCGTGTGCCTTAAGTTTCCTCTAAAGCCTTACTAAAGTCCATATACACAATATCATATTCATTACCATGATCTACCTCCTTAAACTTCTTAGTGAAAAAAGTTAGTAAATACGTAAGACAGGAACGCCACTTTGTGAAACCGTGTTGAGATTCATTAATCAATCTGTGACTGTCAAGATGGCTACGAATTGCTTCGGCAATTATTGATTCCATAAATTTTCCCACTATGGAGGTAAGGCTCATTGGTCAATAGTTCGAAGCCAAGGACCTGTCACCTGCCTTGTAAATAGATATTACATTTGCCATTTTCCACTTATCAGGCACTATGCCAGTTTGTAGTGATACGTTAAAAAGATAAGCCAAAGGTATACTAAGTTCCTCTTTACATTCCTTTAACACCCCTGCAAACAGTTCATCAGGACCTGGAGATTTTTTGGGTTTTAGTTTCTCTATTTGTCTTAGGACCATGCCATTAGTTTCCGCAATCGTACATAGTTTATTATCATCCTGTTCTACATAATCTATTATTTCAGGAATATCACTAGTATTTTCCTGGGTGAAAACTGAGAGGAAGTAGTTATTTACAATTTCACACATATCCTTATCACTGTCAGTGATCTGACCAGAGTTACTCTTAAGTGGGCCAATCTTCTCCCTAATCTTACTTCTGTATACCTGAAAAAAACCTTTTTGGGTTAGTCTTTGAATCCCTTGCGACCTTAGCCTCGTAATCCCTTTTTGCTTTTCTTATTCTTATATATTGATTTCTTAACTTCCCATCCCCACTTTTGATACGCCTATATATGCCTCTCTTTTGACCAATGAGATGTTTTAATCTATTGTTCATCCATTTTGGGTAATTTTTATTAGATCTAATTTCCCTACTCGGAACAAAAGTTGTCTGGGCAGCTAGAACTATGCTCTGAAAAACGTCATATTGGCAACCAAGATCACCTACCTGACCCATAGTCAGGACATCCCAATTTAGCCCACCCAGGTAATTTTTCAGTCCCATGAAGTCGGCCAAGCGAAAATCTGGGACAGAGATTTGATTGCAGTTATCTGGGTAATTCCATGATATATTGAAATTAAGTGATTTGTGATCACTTTCCCCAAGCTCATCATTAACCTCAAGATTATTAATTAGTTAATCTTTCTTGGCAAGAATCAATTCAAGCAGATTGTTTCCTCTAGTTGGTTCTTTCACAACCTGTTCTAAAAAGCAATCCTGAACCGTATCAAGAAAGTCACTAGACTCGAGATTTCCTGTCATATTGTTCCAATCAATTTGTCTAAAGTTAAAATCTCCCATTATCACAACATTTTCATATCTAGATGCCTTATGAATTTAGTCCCATAACAGCTTACTGGCCTATCTATCAAGGTTTGGGGGCCTATAAATCACACCCAAAATTAATTTGTCACGTCCCTCGAGAAACTGTAGCCAAACAGATTCTGTGTTCGATGTTTCTAATCTTATATCATGTCTAAGACAACAATTTAAAGTTTCTCTGACATACATCGCCACACCACCACCCTTCCTGTTGACCCAATCTGTGTGGAATAGTTTATAACTCTGTATGTTGCATTCAGAAGACATTTCTCTATCTTTCAGGTTGAACCAGGTCTCCGTTATGCCAATAATATCTATATTACCTACACTTGCCAGTAATCTTAGCTTATCTATCTTATTTCTTAGACTCCTACTATTTGTATAGTAAACCTTAAGAGAGCTAGTCACTCGTTGCCCTCTATTATCTCTCTGTTTGTTGATCAATTGATTTGTCATTACTAGCAGCTTTATTTTGAATATTGTCTTTTAAACATATCTCTGAGGTATCCCGGTAATAACTGCTGTTTTTAACCCTAATGCTGCAACCTGATTGTTTCCCACAAACACCCATACCTCTATAATCTATCAGTTTAAATTTCTAAACAATTCATCAATTACCCTCTCAATTGAATTGGCTAATGCAACCACTCCATCCCCAGAGAGATGAACCCCATCCCTTGCATTCATATCACGTTCGCCAAAGAATAAGTCTCAGTTATCAATGAAAGGGATTGCAAGTTCCTTGCAGTACCTGTCTAGCCAGCAATTTATACCAATTGCCCTAGACATCCATTCATTGCCCACTCCCTTTCTAGGCAAGATGCTACATATGACTGGGATCCCTCCCTTAGACCTAACTACTTCTATGGCTGACCTGTACTTATCCAGCAGCTCCTCTCTCCTGCCCTTCCCAATGTCATTACCCCTAGCACTAAGACAGATAATGGGCTTGTTCCCATTACCTGCAATAATATTATCCAACCTGCTGACTATGTCACCAACACCAGCTCCAAGAAGACACGCTCTCTGTCTGACCTTTCTGTGTGTTACAGAATGCACGGTCCATATATCTTACCTGAGAATCGCCTACTATTAAAATATTCTTACCTTGATTAGCAGGGAAATCAGTGGTACCTTCAACCTCGCTAACCAACTTAAGTACACTCGTCTTGGTGAACAGAGAATCGATTTCCTACCTTCACATCTTCTCTATTAACTCTCATCTTCCTTCTTCCTGAACTCTGAACCACTTGCCACTTAAAGCGGCTGCCACTATCACTGCTGGTAACCATTCCTTCCTTACCAGCTAAATCCTTGTCACACTCGCTCCCAAACTCATCTATGCGATGCTTCAGCCTCCTATTTTCCTCCTGAAGAAGTAGAATCTCCTTCAACACTTGAACCTGAGATTCTAAAACACTACAACAAGCCATGGTGCTTGGTAACACCCCACGCTAACTACCAAGAGCTTTGGCAGGTATGACCGCAGGTGACCACTGACCTCAGCGTACTTAATATAGTCTCTGTGAGAGCTACTAACATTACATTATCAACATAGAGTTTAATATAGTCTCTGTGAGAGCTACAAACATTACATTGACTGGATTATGTTCAATAAACAGCAGTGTTTTGTGTACTGTTTCAAGTTTCACAACCTTGTATGTTTACAAACACAAATTATACAACATTCAGTTCTAAAACGTGTGGCGGTGTCGAGCCAAAACTGAATGTTCCCGGTCCAACATTACTCCAGGTGATGACACATTCTTAACATAACTAACCACTCATTCATGAGGCGCCTCTCGTTCCCTTCACATCTAATACTTTATGTAGAATGTGATTTCTCATTTGATGAGTCATAACACATCTATGGATGTAGTTATTGATATGTGGTAGTTATTGATGTATAGTAGTTACTGATGTGTTGTAGTTATTGATGTGTTGTCATTGATGTGTTGTAATTATTGACGTGAAGTTATTGATGTGGTGTAGTTGACATGTTGTAGTTATTGATATGTTGTAGTTATTGATGAGTTGTAATTATTGATGTGTTGTAATTATTGATGTGTTGTAGTTGACATGTTGTAGTTATTGATATGTTGTAGTTATTGATGTGTTGTAGCTATTGATGTGTTGCAGTTATTGACATGTTGTAGTTAATATGTTGTAGTTATTGATATTCTGTAGTTATTGATGTTATAGTTATTGATATGTTGTAGTTACTGATATGTTGTAGTTATTGATATTCTGTAGTTATTGATGTTATAGTTATTGATATGTTGTAGTTACTGATATGTTGTAGTTATTGATATTCTGTAGTTATTGATGTTATAGTTATTGATATGTTGTAGTTACTGATATGTTGTAGTTATTGATATTCTGTAGTTATTGATGCTGTAGTTATTGATATGTTGTAGTTACTGATATGTTGTAGTTATTGATATTCTGTAGTTATTGATGCTGTAGTTATTGATATGTTGTAGTTACTGATATGTTGTAGTTATTGATATTCTGTAGTTATTGATGTTATAGTTATTGATATGTTGTAGTTACTGATATGTTGTAGTTATTGATATTCTGTAGTTATTGATGCTGTAGTTATTGATATGTTGTAGTTACTGATATGTTGTAGTTATTGATATTCTGTAGTTATTGATGTTGTAGTTATTGATATGTTGTAGTTACTGATATGTTGTAGTTATTGATATTCTGTAGTTATTGATGCTGTAGTTATTGATATGTTGTAGTTACTGATATGTTGTAGTTATTGATATTCTGTAGTTATTGATGCTGTAGTTATTGATATGTTGTAGTTACTGATATGTTGTAGTTATTGATATTCTGTAGTTATTGATGTTATAGTTATTGATATGTTGTAGTTACTGATATGTTGTAGTTATTGATATTCTGTAGTTATTGATGCTGTAGTTACTTATATGTTGTAGTTACTGATATGTTGTAGTTATTGATATTCTGTAGTTATTGATGTTATAGTTATTGATATGTTGTAGTTACTGATATGTTGTAGTTATTGATATTCTGTAGTTATTGATGTTATAGTTATTGATATGTTGTAGTTACTGATATGTTGTAGTTATTGATATTCTGTAGTTATTGATGCTGTAGTTATTGATATGTTGTAGTTACTGATATGTTGTAGTTATTGATATTCTGTAGTTATTGATGCTGTAGTTATTGATATGTTGTAGTTACTGATATGTTGTAGTTATTGATATTCTGTAGTTATTGATGTTATAGTTATTGATATGTTGTAGTTACTGATATGTTGTAGTTATTGATATTCTGTAGTTATTGATGCTGTAGTTATTGATATGTTGTAGTTACTGATATGTTGTAGTTATTGATATTCTGTAGTTATTGATGTTATAGTTATTGATATGTTGTAGTTACTGATATGTTGTAGTTATTGATATTCTGTAGTTATTGATGCTGTAGTTACTTATATGTTGTAGTTACTGATATGTTGTAGTTATTGATATTCTGTAGTTATTGATGTTATAGTTATTGATATGTTGTAGTTACTGATATGTTGTAGTTATTGATATTCTGTAGTTATTGATGCTGTAGTTATTGATATGTTGTAGTTACTGATATGTTGTAGTTATTGATATTCTGTAGTTATTGATGTTATAGTTATTGATATGTTGTAGTTACTGATATGTTGTAGTTATTGATATTCTGTAGTTATTGATGCTGTAGTTATTGATATGTTGTAGTTACTGATATGTTGTAGTTATTGACATGTTGTTGTTACTAATACGTTGCTCCATATTGCGAGTCAATTTAAGAATACGAAAAATCACATCCGCAATCACTGAACTAACAGACTGGTCCCAAGAGCTGGAATCAACATCACACACAACGCAATGAGTTAAACACACACACAGCCCAGTGCGTCGTAAATCTTGATTCTCTTTACACATATTGTGTCACCTCTTAGCGTACTCATGCCGTCAACAGAGCTGTACCTGTCTTGAAGAGGGAGCTTCATGTACCGTCAAGGTACAGTGGTATATATATATATATATATATATATATATATATATATATATATATATATATATATATATATATATATATATATATATATATATATATATATATATATACGTATATACATATATAATATATATATATATATATATATATATATATATATATATATACGTATATACATATATAATATATACATATATATATATATATATATATATATATATATATATATATATATATATATAATATGTATACATAATATATATATATAATATATACATAATATATATATGTAATATATATATATATATTACATATATATATATGAATATATATATATATATATATATATATATATATATATATATATATATATATATATATATATATATATATATATATATATATGTATATATATATATATATATAAATGTAGTGTTAGAGTGTTCAGCAGAAGTTTGTGGTTACAGGAAAGTGGGTGCGGGAGGGAAGAGGAGCGATTGGTGGAATGATGATGTAAAGAGAGCAGTAAGGGAGAAAAAGTTAGCATATGAGAAGTTTTTACAAAGTAGAAGTGATGCAAGGAGGGAAGAGTATATGGAGAAAAAGAAAGAGGTTAAGAGAGTGGTGAAGCAATGTAAAAAGAGAGCAAATGAGAGAGTGGGTGAGATGTTATCAACAAATTTTGTTGAAAACAAGAGAAAGTTTTGGAGTGAGATTAACAAGTTAAGGAAGCCTAGAGAACAAAGGGATTTGTCAGTTAAAAATAGAAGAGGAGAGTTATTAAATGGAGAGTTAGAGGTATTGGGAAGATTGAGGGAATATTTTGAGGAATTGTTAAATGTTGATGAAGATAGGGAAGCTGTGATTTCGTGTATAGGGCAAGGAGGAATAACATCTTGTAGGAGTGAGGAAGAGCCAGTTGTGAGTGTGGGGGAAGTTCGTGAGGCAGTAGGTAAAATGAAAGGGGGTAAGGCAGCCGGGATTGATGGGATAAAGATAGAAATGTTAAAAGCAGGTGGGGATATAGTTTTGGAGTGGTTGGTGGAATTATTTAATAAATGTATGGAAGAGGGTAAGGTACCTAGGGATTGGCAGAGAGCATACATAGTTCCTTTGTATAAATGCAAAGGGGACAAAAGAGAGTGCAAAAACTATAGGGGGATAAGTCTGTTGAGTATACCTGGTAAAGTGTATGGTGGAGTTATTATTGAAAGAATTAAGAGTAAGACGGAGAATAGGATAGCAGATGAACAAGGAGGCTTTAGGAAAGGTAGGGGATGTGTGGACCAGGTGTTTACAGTGAAACATATAAGTGAACAGTATTTAGATAAGGCTAAAGAGGTCTTTGTGGCATTTATGGATTTGGAAAAGGCGTATGACAGGGTGGATAGGGGGGCAATGTGGCAGATGTTGCAGGTGTATGGTGTAGGAGGTAGGTTACTGAAAGCAGTGAAGAGTTTTTCGAGGATAGTGAGGCTCAAGTTAGAGTATGTAGGAAAGAGGGAAATTATTTCCCAGTAAAAGTAGGCCTTAGACAAGGATGTGTGATGTCACCACGGTTGTTTAATATATTTATAGATGGGGTTGTAAGAGAAGTAAATGCGAGGGTCTTGGTAAAAGGCGTTGAGTTAAAAGATAAAGAATCACACATAAAGTGGGAGTTGTTACAGTTGCTCTTTGCTGATGACACTGTGCACTTGGGAGATTCTGAAGAGAAGTTGCAGAGATTGGTGGATGAATTTGGTAGGGTGTGCAAAAAAAGAAAATTAAAAGTGAATACAGGAAAGAGTAAGGTTATGAGGATAACAAAAAGATTAGGTGATGAAAGACTGGATATCACATTGGAGGGAGAGAGTATGGAGGAGGTGAATGTATTCAGATATTTGGGAGTGGACGTGTCAGCGGATGGGTCTATGAAAGATGAGGTGAATCATAGAATTAATGAGGGGAAAAGGGTGAGTGGTGCACTTAGGAGTCTGTGGAGACAAAGAACTTTGTCCTTGGAGGCAAAGAGGGGAATGTATGAGAGTATAGTTTTACCAACGCTCTTATATGGGTGTGAAGCATGGGTGATGAATGTTGCAGCGAGGAGAAGGCTGGAGGCAGTGGAGATGTCATGTCTGAGGGCAATGTGTGGTGTGAATAAAATGCAGAGAATTCGTAGTTTGGAAGTTAGGAGGAGGTGCAGGATTACCAAAACTGTTGTCCAGAGGGCTGAGGAAGGGTTGTTTAGGTGGTTTGGACATGTAGAGAGAATGGAGCGAAACAGAGTGACTTCAAGTGTGTATCAGTCTGTAGTGGAAGGAAGGCGGGGTAGGGGTCGGCCTAGGAAAGGTTGGAGGGAGGGGGTAAAGGAGGTTTTGTGTGCGAGGGGCTTGGACTTCCAGCAGGCATGCGTGAGCGCGTTTGATAGGAGTGAATGGAGACAAATGGTTTTTAATACTTGACGTGCTGTTGGAATGTGAGCAAAGTAACATTTATGAAGGGGTTCAGGGAAACCGGCAGGCCGGACTTGAGTCCTGGAGATGGGAAGTACAGTGCCTGCACTCTGAAGGAGGGGTGTTAATGTTGCAGTTTAAAAACTGTAGTGTAAAGCACCCTTCTGGCAAGACAGTGATGGAGTGAATGATGGTGAAAGTTTTTCTTTTTCGGGCCACCCTGCCTTGGTGGGAATCGGCCAGTGAAATAATAATAATAAAATAATAATATATGTAATATATATATATATATATGTATATATATATATGTATGTATATATGTATATATATATATGTATGTATATATGTATATATATATGGGGAAGTGGAACAGAATTCTTCCTCCGTAAGCCATGCGTGTTGTAAGAGGCAACTAAAATGCCGGGAGCAAGGGGCTAGTAACCTCTTCTCCTGTATATATTACTAAATGTAAAAGGAGAAACTTTCGTTTTTCCTTTTGGGCCACCCCGCCTCGGTGGGATACGGCCGGTGTGTTGAAAGAATATATATATATATATATATATATATATATATATATATATATATATATATATATATATATATATATATATATATATATATATATGTATATATATATATATATATATATGTATATATATATATATATATGTATATATATATATATATATATATATGTATGTATATATATATATACATATGTATGTATATATATATATATATATATATATATATATATATATATATATATATATATATATATATATATATATATACATATGTATGTATATATATATATATATATATATATATGTATATATACATACATGTATATATACATATGTATATATACATATGTATAGGGAAGTACCACCTCTATAGCTGGAATGGGGACCCTCATCCTCAGAGAAGACAATAAACGTACCTCAGGGAAAACTCAAGGTTCTCCCCGTAGCTGTTTGAATATTTTCTTCTCCTACCACCCCCTATATATTTTATATTCTATGTGAACATTTATTAATAAACAAAATACATTTACAGAAAAAAATAAACATGAATACAATGGCACAATGTATCAAAGATCATGAATTTCCTCCAGCTCCTCCGAGGCTGGACGTGAGCCAAGTATGCAGCAAGCATTTCCCCTCTGGATGGCGACGCTGAGGCGCTGGAACATGAAAGTGGCTGCCCTTGGGTCCCTGGTAGTGTCGATGAGTCTGGAACCCAATTCTTTAAGGAAACGTGTGGCATTTTTTCCCCATGATCCCAAGGTCTCTGATCCCACTGGGACAAATTGATACTGTTGGCTAATGTCCCTGTACTTGCTGATCTTGTACTCCTCCCTGTGGTCAGCAGCTCCTCCCTGTCGCCCCACACTGTGATGCATATAGGTGTCAGCCAGTGTGGACACACAGGTATAGTCCCATGCTAAGAGCTTGCCATTCTTCCAAGGATAGATGATGATCCCGTCGGGGCGGTTTGCTGGGTTGTGGGTATTGTTTGCTGCAAGGGATCGTGGCTTCCTCTCGGCAGGGCATCCAGCTGTAGCAAGGGTTCTCTTAATGATGTCGTTGACCTCATTGTGTCTTGCATGCCAGCCCTTGCTTTTGGAACAGTTAAGACCATGTAGACTGTATTGGTCTGCTTGCACTTCGCCGCAAATACACATATATTCTGTGTGAATTGGGGCAGCAAGGCGCAGAGCCACTGCAATACGGAGGGCTTTAGGGTCGAGTCGCGTTCCCATTGCCGATATGGGAACTGTTTGGAGGAAGTCCCCGGAGTGATGTGCACTCACAGCCTGGAGACGGGCAATCTCCCTATCTGATGTTGCACCCCTGAGCATGTTGGCAAGCACCTTTTCAGCAATTGGGCCATCCCAGCTTGACTGTTTGTGAGCCAGTGCTGCACTAGGGTTTGGTGCTGGAGCAGCAAGAGTCTCCCATTCGGTGATGGCACTGGCATAGCTAGGGTCTTTTATTCCTGGTGAGTCACTGAGGGTGTCAGGAAGAATTTGTCTTATCAACTCGTTTGATGCAATGGAAGAGGACAGGAAAGCTGGTAGAGCAATCTGGGAGGATCTGCGTACTCCTAGCCCTCCAAGCCTGACCGGAAGTGAGGCTTGCAACCACTGTCCATCGTCAAGGGAAAGATTCAATACACTCTCTAGCATGGCCTTCAGGAGAGAGTCATATTCCTTGAGTTTTGGACTGCTGAAGGCTGGGGAGCATCTCAGAAAATAGGTAAGTTTTGGGATTGACAGGCACCTGGTGAGTAGGTAGAAGGCATCGTGTGTGTCAATGTCTTTCATCCTGCTTCCCATCGTCTGGAGGTCTGAGACTTTTTTTCCTAGGATCAGATCGATGGCATTGGACCCAAGAGGAGCACTGAGGAGAGTGCTATTGGCTGGATCAATGGCTCGTGCTCCTGGTAAAACGGCGCTAATATTCTGGATCATCTGTTGATTGGTAGAAACTATTTCACATTTGGTGGGGTTTAAAGAAAGGCCCAGGCTTTCTCCCATGTCTTTAATTTTACTGATGTCCTCTAGGAGAGATTCTGTTGTGCCAGCTAGGGTACCGTCGTCCAGGAACCAGATATTGAGCTCGCTGGAGAGTGCCTCCGTGACTTCCTTGATGACCAAACAAAATAGAAAGGGGGCGAGAGGGTCCCCCTGTTGCACGCCCTCACACGAGTCAATTTCATGGTCCCCAAACAATAGTTTGGAAGTCACACTATAACACGATTCTATGAAGGGATAAAGGGAAAGGAAGTTTCTATAAACTGCTTGGAGAGCAGCATCCCTTCTGACTGAGTTGAAAGCATTGGCAAAGTCCAATTTGACCAAGGCTTTTTCATTGGACATGTTTTTGATATATACTCGTGCTGCACGGGCAGCTGCTTCACAGCCCTGTTGAATGCTGAAACCGAGCTGAGTTGGTTTCAGCATTGCAGCAGCCTCTTGACTCACCCTTCTTACTGCAGCCTTGGCGACTAGGCGCCGAAGGGTGTTACCCACTGCAATGGGCCTGATTCCGCCATCCTTTTTCAGGATGGCACACAATGAGGCACCAAAGAAAGAGGGTCTGATGGCCTCTGGGACACCGCCAGCCAGGCACAGGTTGGAAAATTTGGTGAGTTCAGACAGCAGCCTCTCTGAAACCTCACCAAGTGCTGGATTGAGTATTTGTTTTAAGTGTTGAGGCCTTAAACCGGTGAAACCTCCTGCTGAACCCTGTGGAAATGACATAGCAGCTTTATACACATCAGCATCCTGTAAGGTTAGATGTTCTACGCCTGCTGCAATGTCAGGGAGGTCAATGTTGGTACTGGGAGCCCTGGGTGGATGTTTGTCCTTCAGAGCTTGCGGCGTGCTGACGTCCTTGGGAGCGATGGTATCCTCACTGGTTATAAGTCTCAGAGCTCCAATAGTATTACCCTCTTTTATTTTTTTGCTAATTTGGGCTCTGATTTTTGAGGTGTTGGGTGTCCTGTTGTTGGCATTTGCCCGGCGGGTGTTTGTCGCCCTAGGGGGGAGACGGACGAGGTTGTCATCCCTTGGGAATGCATTTATTGCCCTAATAACATGTATTGCTAGTGACTTGTCCCTCCTTGGTGGGACAGCCAAACAGGCATTGCCAAAAAGCAGCAAGTTGTGCCAGGATCTGTTGTTTGAAGGAGCATCGTTGACTTTCTTCAGAAGGTCAGTGAATTTGCTAGCAGCTTGAGGGCGAGCTGCTTTGGGGATGTGTGTCAGAGTCCTGGTGGATGTTAATTTTTTTGCAGATTTGAGGTCCTCTGTAGAGGTGAAGTCACGGTAGCTGTCAGCCCTGTCTGCTGGGGGAGGCTGTTGGTTGTTCTCATTTGGAGCTCTCCTGGAGCCTAGACATCCATTGTGTGCACGGATGTTGCCAGATGTGGGATTGAGTGCACATTCCCTGTGGCACACCCGGCAGATGCCTCGTGAACGACAGCTTTGGCTCTGTCGTGAAGATTCCTGGGAACCCGCGACTACTTGTGACATTGCTGATATCGTGGGGGTGGGAGGGCGCCAGCTGTGGGGTGACGGGTGAAGGGCAGCATGGATGCATGGGGGATGAGGGTGGGGGAGTAGCGAGCGGCGGAACTTGTAATTGGTTGGGCACTAAACGGCAACACCCTTGGTCAGGAAGTCAGTGGGCCTAGGCTGGGATGAGGGGAGGGGATCTGGGATGGGGGAGGGGGGAGGGAGTGGCCCTGTGTGTTCGCTCAAGACGCACATCACTGACTAACTTTTGCTAATTGTTATACACTTATTGTTCCATTTAGAAAAAACCCTCGCCATTTGGCACACTAATCACCATGCTCACACTATTAACAGAGGTGTTCTTCTGTTCATCATCCAATGACCGTGTCGTGGGCGGCCACTTCCCTCCCCAACCCGCGACCCCGGCCGATCACAGATGTAAACAAAACCTCCTCCACACCTCCACTGTCAGGATCCCCTCACAACCGCTACTTCCCAAATCCCAACATACACACTGCACTTTCACTGATACAGAAGCAATGGTCCGATGCAGAGGTTTGTCACAACTCTGTGATCTCCGGTGGATACTCACGATGATGTCTGCCGAAACTGGCCCGCGTAAACCATGTTGGTTCCTGGTTTACACACAGAATGTATGGAGCACCACACACTGGCTCCCTCCCTCCACGCCGGCAAGCGCGTATACACACACACACACACACACACACACACACACACATATATATATATATATATATATATATATATATATATATATATATATATATATATATATATATATATATATATATATATATATATATATATGTCGTGCCGAATATGTAAAACTGGTCATTTAGCAAGAACTCATTTAAAATTAAGTCCGTTTTGAAGTTTTCTCTTATATATTTAAAGATATATATTTTTCATTAATGTTAATGTAATTTTTTTTAATTTTGCACCAAAAGAATCTTAGAAAACTTACCTAACCTTATTACAACACGAGCAATTTATTTTAGCCTAACCCAACTAAATATATTTTAAATACGTTTACAATAATTTAATACTATACAAACACAATCAAATATATTTTTTTCGTTAGGTTCAGAATGATTTTGGCGAAATTATTGCATACACAAATTTTCACTTGTCCTATATGGCAAGATGAGCGTTGCTATTTAAGCCAAGATCGCAAGTTCTGCCTATTCTGCACGACATATGTATTATATATATTATAACCGGCCTGCCGGTTTCCCTGAATCTCTTCATAAATGTTGCCTTGCTCACAGGTAGTAGGTTGGTAGACAGCAACCACCCAGGAAAGTACTACCGTCCTGCCAGATGACTGTGAAACAGAAACCTGTAACTGTTTTGCATGATGGTAGGATTGCTGGTGTCTTTTTCTGTCTCAGAAACACGCTAGATAACAAGGATATCTTGCTACTATATATATATATATATATATATATATATATATATATATATATATATATATATATATATATATATATATATATATATATATATATATATGTATATATATATATATATATATATATATATATATATATATATATATATATATATATATATATATATATCTAGGTTTTTCTCCTTTTTGTAAATAACTCTTGTTCTTCTTTATTTCTCCTATTGTCCATGGGGAAGTGGAAAAGAATCTTTCCTCCGTAAGCCATGCGTGTCGCATGAGGCGACTAAAATGCCGGGAGCGATGGGCTAGTAACCCCTTCTCCTGTAGACATTTACTAAAAAAGAGAAGAATATATATATATATATATATATATATATATATATATATATATATATATATATATATATATATATATATATATATATATATATATATATATATATATATATATATATATATATATATATATATATATATATATATATATATATATATATATTTCTTCAACAAGTCGGCCGTCTCCCACCGAGGCAGGGTAACTCAAAAAGAAAGAAAATCCCCATAAAGAAAACACTTTCATCATTCAACACTTTCACCTCACTCACACATAATCACTGTTTTTGCAGAGGTGCTCAGAACACAACAGTTTAGAAGCATATACATATAAAGGTACACAACATATCCCTCCAAACTGCTAATATCCCGAACCCCTCCTTTAGAGTGCAGGCATTGTACTTCCCATTTCCAGGACTCAATTCCGTCTATACAAAAATAACCGGTTTTCCTGAATCCCTTCACTAAATATTACCCTGCTCACACTCCAACAGATCTTCAGGTCCCAAATACCATTCGTCTCCATTCACTCCTATCGAACACGCTCATGCACGCCTGCTGGAAGTCCAAGCCCCTCGCCCACAAAACCTCCCTTACCCCTTCCTTCCAACCTTTTCGAGGACGACCCCTACCCCGCCTTCCTTCTCCTACAGATTTAAATGCTCTCCATGTCATTCTACTTTGATCCATTCTCTCTAAATGACCAAACCACCTCAACAACCCCTCTTCAGCCCTCTGACTAATACTTTTATTAACTCCACACCTTCTCCTAATTTCCACACCACACATTGCCCTTAGCTCAACTGTCTCCAATCGCCTCCTCGCTGCTGCATTCACAACCCAAGCTTCACACCCATATAAGAGTGTTGGTACTACTATACTTTCATACATTCCCTTCTTTGCCTCCATAGATAACGTTTTTTGACTCCACATATACCTCAACGCACCACTCACCTTTTTTCCTTCATCAATTCTATGAGTAACCTCATCCTTCATAAATCCATCCGCCGACACGTCAACTCCCAGTATCCGAAAACATTCACTTCTTCCATACTCCCCCTCCCCAATTTGATATCCAATTTTTCTTTATCTAAATCATTTGATACCCTCATCACCTTACTCTTTTCTATGTTCACTTTCAACTTTCTACCTTTACACACACTCCCAAACTTATCCACTAACCTTAGCAAATTTTCCTTTGGAATCTCCCATAAGCACAGTATCATCAGTAAAAAGTAACTGTGTCAATTCCCATTTTGCATTTGATTCCCCATTATTTAATCCCACCCTTCTCCCGAACACTCTAGCATTTACTTCTTTTACAACCCCATCTATAAATATATTAAACAACCATGGTGGCATTACACATCCCTGTCTAAGACCTACTTTTACCGGGAAGTAGTCTCCCTCTCTTCAACACACCCTAACCTGAGCCTCACTATCCTCATAAAAACTCTTTACAACATTTAGAAACTTACCACCTATTCCATATACTTGCAACATCTGCCACATTGCTCTCCTATCCACTCTATCATATGCCTTTTCTAAATCCATAAATGCAATAAAAACTTCCCTGCCTTTATCTAAATACTGTTCACATATATGCTTCAATGTAAACACTTGATTTACACATCCCCTACCTACTCTGAAACCTCCTTGCTCATCCGCAATCCTACATTTTGTCTTACCTCTAATTCTTTCAATAATAACCCTGCCGTACACTTTTCCTGGTATACTCAATAAACTTATTCCTCAATAATTTTTACAATCTCTTTTGTCCCCCTTCCCTTTATATAAAGGGACTATACATGCTCTCCACCAATCCCTAGATACCTTCCACTCTTTCATACATTTATTAAACAAAAGTACCAACCACTCCAACACTATATCCCCCCCTGCTTTTAACATTTCTGTCATGATCCCATCAGTTCCAGCTGCTTTATTCCCTTTCATCCAACGTAATGCCTCACGTACCTCCACCACACTTACATTTTGCTCTTCTTCACTCCTAAAAGATGGTATACCTCCCTGGCCAGTGCATGAAATTACCGCCTCCCTTTCTTCCTCAACATTTAAAAGTTCCTCAAAATATTCTCGCCATCTACCCAATACCTCCATCTCCCCATCTACTAACTCCCCTACTCTGTTTTTAACTGACAAATCCATACGTTCCCTAGGATTTCTTAACTTGTTTAACTCCAATTTTTTTTTCTTATTTTCATTAAAATTTCTTGACAGTGCCTCTCCCACTCTATCATCTGCTCTCCTTTTGCACTCTCTCACCACTCTCTTCACCTTTCTTTTACTCTCCATATACTCTACACTTCTTATAACACTTCTGCTTTGTAAAAACCTCTCATAAGCTAACTTTTTCTCTTTTATGACCCCCTTTTCTTCATCATTACACCAATCACTCCTCTTTCCTCCTGCCCCCACCCTCCTATAACCACAAACTTCTGCCCCACATTCTAATACTGCATTTTTAAAACTCATCCAACCCTCTTCAATCCCCCCACTACTCATCTTTGCACTAGCCCACCTTTCTGCAAATAGTCGCTTATATCTCACCCGAACTTCCTCCTCCCTTAGTTTATACACTTTCACTTCCCTCCTACTTGTTGTTGTCACCTTCCTCTTGTCCCATCTACATCTTACTCTAACTGTAGCTACAACTAAATAATGATCCGATATATCAGTTGCCCCTCTATAAACATGTACATCCTGGAGCCTACCCATTAACCTTTTATCCACCAATACATAATCTAACAAACTACTTTCATTACGTGCTACATCATACCTTGTATATATATTTATCCTCTTTTTCATAAAATATGTATTACTTATTACCAAATCTCTTTCTACACATAGCTCAATTAAAGGCTCCCCATTTACATTTATCCCTGGCACCCCAAATTTACCTACTACTCCCTCCACAACATTTTTACCCACTTTAGCATTGAAATCCCCAACCACAAGTACTCTCACACTTGGTTCAAAACTCCCCACGCATTCACTCAACATTTCCCAAAATCTCTCTCTCTCCTCTACACTTCTCTCTTCTCCAGGTGCATATACACTTACTATAACCCACTTTTCACATCCAACCTTTATTTTACTCCACACAATCCTTGAATTAATACATTTATAGTCCCTCTTTTCCTGCCATATCTTATCCTTCAACATTATTGCTACTCCTTCTTTAGCTCTAACTTTATTTGAAACCCCTGACCTAATCCCATTTATTCCTCTCCACTGAAACCCTCCCATCCCCTTCAGCTTTGTTTCACTTAAAGCCAGGACATCCAGCTTCTTCTCATTCATAACATCCACAATTATCTCTTTCTTATCATTTGCACAACATCCACGCACATTCAGACTTCCCACTTTGACAATTTTCTTCTTATTCTGTTTAGTAATCTTTACAGGAAAAGGGGTTACTAGCCCATTGTTCCTGGCATTTTAGTTGACTTTTACAACACGCATGGCTTACGGAGGAAAGATTCTTATTCCACTTACCCATGGATATAAAATGAAAAGTAATAAGACCAAGAACTATTAAGATAAAATCAAAGAAAACTCAGATGAGTGTGTATAAATAAATGTGTACATGTATGTGTAGTGTGACCTAAGTGTAAGTAAAAGTAGCAAGACGTACCTGTAATCTTGCAGGACGGTAGTACCTCCCTGGGTGGTTGCTGTCTACCAACCTACTATATATATATATATATATATATATATATATATATATATATATATATATATATATATATATATATATATATATATATATATATATATGTCGTGCCGAATATGTAAAACTGTTCAATTAGCAAGAACTCATTTAAAATTAAGTCCTTTCTGAAATTTTCTTTTATACGTTTAAAGATATATTTTTTCATTAATGTTAATGTAAAAAATTTTTAATTTTGCACCAAAAGAATCTTAGAAAACTTACCTAACCTTATTATAACAAGAGCAATTTATTTTAGCCTAACCCAACTAAATATATTTTAGATTTGTTTACAGTAATTTAATACTAAACAAACACAGTGAAATATATTTTTTTCTTTAGGTTCAGAACGATTTTGGCGAAATTATTGCATACACAAATTTTCACTTGTCCTATATGGCAAGATGAACGTTGCTATTTAAGCCAAGATAGCAAGTTCTGTCTATTCGGCACGACATATATATATATATATATATATATATATATATATATATATATATATATATATATATATATATATATATATATATATATATATATATATATATATATATATATATCAGTCCACAGCAGGATTCAAACCTGCGCGCCCTTTACCAAAGTACACAGCTTTGATACAGAATGTGCAGGCTCGAATCCTGCTGTGGACTGAAAAATAGTGTTGAAATTTCTCCCGTTCCGATATTTCTGAATGTCTTCTGTATATCTTATGTATAAGGAAATTTTTATTATGTGTAGAATATATTTTTTTTGGGTTAATTGTTAAATTTATTAATTTATTAATTGGAAGATAATAATTAGAATTAGAAAAATAAGGAAAATGAATCTGAAGCGTTTCCTGGAAATTCAGGTAAATCCCATCCATTTAATAATTTCGACAGGCACTTTATCACACTCAGGAAGAAAACTCTTCCCCGTGAATACCAATGAATCACCTTCACTGCTTTAGAGTTTAAGACGTTGAGTTTTTCACAAGTGAAGCAAATTATTTTCCGGTAAACACAACTCATAATGTTTCAGCCTTTGGAACGGAACTCTTCTCCAGGCTGAGGGACTGACAACCTCAAATCTACGACTTCAAGGGTGATGGACTGTTTACATCGTCTTCACATCTCTACTGCTTCTGCCTACTTTCTGTACTCGACTGAAGAAGCCTAATGTGTAGGCAAAACGTTTCGGAATAAAGTTGCCTAACTGTTGCCTTTGTGTCTTACCAACCTGTCGGTATTGTATACCATTTTGATTTTCACAATTTATAATGTATTTCTCGTGTAGCTTGTTGTGTCGTAGCAACACATCACAAGTACACGAGAGAGACAGAGATACAGAGGCAGAGGCAGAGACAGACAAACAAACAGAGAGATAAAGACACTGAGGTCTCAAATCATTTATGCGTCTCATTGAACAGCTTCAGAGCTAGCAAACGGTCCTTTACGGACCACCTCGTCTTCATCGTGTCAGCCGCCTCACCTGGTAGTGCTACTGAACGTCAACAAGCAGGGTTATATACACTGAAAGATGTGTCTTTCTCAGTGTATATATTCTAAGGATTCACATCAATTCCTCATAAAAGAAAGTAAAGTATCCTGGTGGTGTGCGGATGCCATGCTAATACAAACTAATATACCGACTATAGGTAAATAAGACAAAATGCTGGTTAAGGCATGTTATCGTGAAGACGTTTCGTCCTTCGGGGAATTAATCAACTCGTCCCTGGTGAGTGAAACATCTTCAATATGAAGCTAATACCCGCACTATGCATTTTATTTACATATTTTCATGAAACATGCAGCCTTGAAGATCTTCGATAGGCGTTAAACCAGCCCCCCAGCCACTTCATTTTACATATGTGTGTGGAAAGTGGTAGTGTCCACCGTTCATTCTAAGTGCTCGTGAGTGTTAACGAAACATAATAGCAAGGGTTAGTGTATACTAAGAAAGTTATTATTAGTGCTTATAATAGAGTTTATAATTTGATAGTGTGAATGGAGGTTTATAAGTAATCACAGAAGCTCTTTTTATATTGTGCATATCTTAATGAAAAAAGCTTTCGTGACGTGTTCATGTGTTCATAGCAAGTGTTCATGACCGAAATTGTGACTTGTTTTCTTTTACTTTTTTTCCTGTGATTTTATTTCCGGACCCATACGTTTGTCTTGGCCAGGTAGGATATGCTTCAGATTTAGAGTGAAAAGTGACGTATCCTTTAACTCCTGAAGAGAAGAATAACAACCAAGCCGTGAATTAAGAAATCAGCAGCAGTCTCCTAGGCAACCCTGAGAGTTAAGCCACTTCCCAAAAACCAGAGTTCACCTTTCAGTTTATAACTTCAGCTTATCAATGTTCTCTCTCGCTGATTGAAATAGTCTCTTGTCCTCTTTTTAAAAGGGTAAAACTCAGTCTTGCCTGCATTAGGCATTAATATTATGAGTCTGGTCTCTCCTTTTACATGGATGAAGGTGAGGTTCTTCCCAAGAAAATTTACAGAGTATTAATTTTACTTTTTTTTTATGTTTATAGGGAAGCATTAAATCGTAGGAGCCACACAGCGCCTGTACAAGTCGAGTAGACCTTAGAACCGAGTCAGCAGTAACACACGATGCTAACTTTCTGATGATAGTTTGTGTATCCGTTAGGCGTTACGTCTGAAATTTTATGACTCTCTGCGACCCATATGGGTTTAGCGTCTCCTGATGATTGTAATAAACTGAACTCTTACAGTTACGTTGCAGGAAATGGGTAGTCATGCATATTAAAGGGTAAAATAAAAATTGCAAGGTAAATACTTGACGTACGTAATGACATCGGACATGTACAAGGTACTACTTGACAAAGTAAGCATAAAATGTTATTCCTCTTCAGTAGGGAGGCTCCTTGGAACGATGAAAAGGCTTTTGTTCTGAGGAATCGGACCTTTCAGTCTTCTTCCTCCAACCGAACTTAAATACTCCCTCACCCCCATCCCTGCCCCATCTCCCACATCCTTCCTTTTTCGTTCCGCCTCCTTTCCCCATCCCTCTCCTCTCTCTTTCCTGCTTTCAGCCTTTGGGGTCCTCCCCTCAGGCACTCTGGTTCCTAGTTGGGAAAAGGGTGTCATTGTTCATCCTATTCCGTTGAGGTCCCTGGTGAATGACTGATGACATTGTTTCGACTACCTGCCACTCTTTCCAGAAAAGACCAGCACGATACTTATTTCCCTTATACACTAAGTTTCAAAGTACATAATGAACTAAGCTTTTCTCTCTGCAACTGACATCTCCCACTGACTATCTTTCTTATCATAGTATCATCACGGTACTCCTGCGCCATGTTTGGTCACGGTACAAAATGCTTGCCAGGCTCATAATCTTTCCTTTCTTACCTCCATAGACGATATTACTGTCACAATTCGAAAACGCATTTCTCTCAATTCTTGCTGTGGTACCGTAGTTCTGCCTCATTCCATTATCAACGTGGTTTACGGCCATATGATGCCGATATTCTGGAGGAACTTGAGTTCCATGACCTCCCAATTCTCATAGTGGACACTTACGTACTACCTGCTGGCGGGCGGAGACGCTTACTCTGCAATGTAGTTCACTTAACTTTTGACTGCCGAGAACGGGACACCATTTACAAGTCCGAGAGTTGATCCCTACATCACGACAGTGTAGAAATTTCTGGTGCTTCGGTCACCCAGCGAAATATGGCAAGTCCATGACAGAATGCCCAGTGTGTGGTGTTGCCGACCATACCAATACAACTTGCAGCTTACCTCCCTCTTGCCTTAATTGTAATGAGGCTCACTTGGCTTATTCTCACAGTTGCCAAGTTTACTTAAAAGAACAAGAAATTCGTTGTCTCAAAGAGAAAGAACGTTTCAAGTACACCATGTCAGTTTCTCATCTCTTCCTCCTAGGGAAACTTCCACGACTTTCTTAATCTAAAGTTACTAAAGGCCTCCCACCTGGGTGGTACCTACTTCCACAATCTCCTCTGTGGTCACAACTTCCTGTCACCTCTGCATCTAACTCTTTTGCAACCCTGGACTACGAGGTCCCTACCTCGTGGCGTCATACTGTTCTTGAGTCTTAGTCTTCTTGTTCGCATGTTTCTGTGCCTACAAGACCTCCCACAATTACAATTAGCCTTCACCTCTCTACTTGTCCAAAGTCTAAAACATCCCCAAAGTTCAAATCTCCTTTAACGTCTCCTTCACTTATCCTTCCCAAACATTTTCCCTTTTCCAGTCTCTGTGCCTAGTACTTTACCTCTTACAGTCTGTTACGAGTGTGGAGGTTCATCCTCCCCCTCGTACAGTTCCCTCCTCTCCTTTCCCTTCCCAGGTTTCTTCCTCTCCTGTCCCCTTCCAGGTTTCTTTCAAGTTAACTCTAACCTCTCATCCCCCCTCTTCTTTGGTAACTTCGATCGTCTCTCCGATCTTTGTTCACCCTCCCCCTTTTGTGTCACCCCCTTTTGTCTCTGATGTCGTACTACGTGCAACCTCCTTGTCCTCTGAAACGCTTGAAGTTATCTCTTAAAATATTGAGCAAACAAAACTAATGCTGGACACTGTTCCATCTCCTATCACTCCTCTTTTTGACTTTTCCACAGCATCCACACAACTCTTTTCTCAGCAACGCTCCAATCCTTCGCTGCATTCACGTTTTCCACTACCTCCACATGCAGACTTTACTAACTCTCCTAGCCTGTAGATACCTACTGCTTTATTTTACTAATATACTTCTCTTCGCAAATCATGACTTATTTACATTGGAATATTAGAGGCCTCACGGCTAATCGGGGTGAGTTTCAGGTGTTGCTCTCCCAGTTTTTCCCTGTTTGTGTCTTTTTGCAAGAGCCTAAATTTCGCTTCACTGTTATCCATCCAGTCTCGGGATGAGTTTTGTTGCATTCATCGGATTCTTTTCCCAATGGGTCTTATAATGAAAATGAACTTGTACCCACCAGTACACCATACCATCAGATCTTTGTTCATCGCTGCACTACACTGCAGTCTTCAACTACTTGAACAAGTGATATACAGTCTGTTCCTTGTATCTTTCTCCTTTTCGAGCATTATATATTCCAGATGTTGCATTTCTGGTTTCTTCATTACCATCACCTCTTCTGGTGATTTTAATGCTCATCATTTCCTCTTTGGGGGATCTCACTGTGACTCGTGGTGGTCATTTACAGGCTCTTCTCACTTCTCTTCACCTCCATGTTTTAAATATGGGCATTCCCACTCATTCTGACCCTCGTTCTCAATCTCTCTTGCATTGATCTTTCAGTTTGCTCTTCATCAACTGCACTTGACTTTACCTGGTTTGTGCTCCCAGATTTACATGATAGCCATCATTTTCCTGTTCTCCTAACTTTCCATCCATATTCTCACCCTCGAAGCCCACGTTGGCAATTTGAAAGGGCGAATTGGTACCTGTACTAGCGTCACACTGGTTTTCAGTGAGGAACCTTCCTCGTCCTCTACTGAAAAGCTGTTACAACTATGTTTGACCTCGGTTTTAACCGCGGCTGCACATTCAGTCTCGCAAACCTCGAGTAGGTACTGTCAGAAATGCGTGCCTTAATGGTCTCCTCCTACAGTGCATTTGAAACGTGTTGCATGGGGCCGATATCATTACAATAATAAGACAACAGAGCGACTCCTTGATTTTAAGCGGACGAAAGCGGTTGTACGATTTGTCATCCGTGAAGCTAAACGCACTTGTTGGCGGAATTATGTTTCTAATATTACTTCGACTTCCTCTATGAGTGCAGTTTGGAAAAAGTACGACAGTTGAGTGGCAAGTTCTCTCCAGACCCAGCTCCCGTTCTTCGAGTTGCCTGTGTCAACATTGCAAGCCCTCTTGAAGTTACCACAGAGATTGGTAATCAACTTGTCGTCTATCAGGGGCACCAACTGTGCCCCTCGTTTCTTTCCTCCACGTCCGCCAGGAATGTACTGCCTTTAGACTTATCTTCTAGCAGAGACGAGTCTTATAATGTGCTATAACTGGAGTCAACACTGTCCGATGGCCGATCGTCGGCAGCCGAGTCTGATGGCATTCATATTTGCATGCTTCATCATTTACATTCGTCAGTCCTTTTAATATTATATGGTACCAAGGGGTTCTTTCCCGGCTGTGGAAAACTACCGTTGTTTTTCCTTTTCGTAAACCAGGTAGTTTGGGCCATGCTGCCTCTCACTATCGTCCCTTTGATTGCTCTTACCCGTGTAGTTTGCAAGTTGACTCACGAAATCATAATACACGATTACAAACAAATCACTGTACGGATGAGTCATGATGACGGCTTTAAGGAAACTTGAGCTAGAGTTCGCCACGGCCAAGCTAGCGGGAGATTAGTCTGTAAAAACTTGCATTTGTGGTCACAGTGGGACCCATGCTAATTCCCTATGAAGAATTAATTTACCTAGTTGGATGAATCTTATTGAGGCCAGCTGGCCCAGTGGCTTACGCACTGGCCTGGAGTTTTACGACTCACTTGCCGCGAGTTCAAATCCCACCCGTACAGTGGTTAATTAAGTTGATGAACGTCTAGTAAACAGATGTTTGGTGTAGTATTTAGAGATACAGGATGCTCTCCACTAGACAATATGGCTTTCGTGAGAGGCCGCTCAACTACTGACCACTTACTCTGCTTAGATACCTATGTTTGTAATGCCTTTGCTAATAACCACTCAGTTATCGCAGTCCTTTTTTGATCTTGAAAAGGCATATGACACAACTTGCCTCTGAGGCAATCTGCCAATTTTCCTTAAAAACTTCTTATCCGAGAGACATTTCACTGTTCGGATTAATAATCTGTTTTCCCCGGAGTTTGGTGTAACACAGAGATGTGTATTCAGCACCACTCTTTTTCTACTTTCTATCAATGATCTGGCCTCTGTTCTCCCATTTAATATTTGGTCATCCCTTTATGTTAATGACTGTTATAGCTTGTGCAGGCACTGACTGTCGCCTAGTAGCTGCCTCACTCTAGAATGCCGTCAACCGTGATTCCCATTGGGCCACTTCTCATGAGTTTATATTTTCAGATGCTAAAACGCACCAGAGTAATTTCAGCAGACGTTCTTTTGTCTCTGACACGCCGTTGTACATGTATGGCTCCCGTATCCATGAACGTGGTACGGTCAGATTTCTCAGCCTTCTGTTTGAAGAAATGAGACACTTATGCAACACATGGGATAAGTGTCTCAATTCTTCAACTTGTCGGTTTTCCAAACCATTCATCACAGCCTTCTGTTTGATCCCCGGCTGTCCTGGAAACTTTACATTACCTCCCTGAAAGCAACTTGCCATAGCTAACTGAACCTCCTTAATTAAAACCCTCTCTCATATTTCGCGGGAGGCGGATCGTAGAACTCTCTTTCGACTGCATTCAGCCCTAATTTTATCGAAACTCGGTTATAGCGACCAGATATATTCTGCGGCCTTCCCGCAACTCTTTGTATACTTGATCCCATTCATCATCAGGGACTACATTTATATCTAGGTGTTTTTCGCTCCTCATCTGTGTGAGTCTATATACAGAGGCGAATGTTCCTTCCTTGAACGATCGCCGTGATGCCCATTACCTTCGTTATTTTGTCAACTCTCATGACCTTGACGATTTTTTCTACATACAGGATAGTAACGGATGATAGTAGAGATCCTTTATTTGTTCACCGTCCCTGCTTAATTCGTCCTTTTTCTCTTCGTCTTCACTCGCTATTGACTTCTGTTCAGTTGCCCCCTTTATATGCTCATCTCCAATTTAATTTTTCTCGCTTCCCCTTCCCCTCAGGCTGGTTCCCTTTTCTCAACTATTTCCGGTCTCATTCTCATGCCGTTGCAGTGTACACTCATGGTCCTAAATCTTCTGAGGGTGTCGGGTTTGCAGCATCTGTGCGAGGTCATTTATTAAACTCAGCTAGATTTTTTTACAGCTGAACTGTATACAATTCTCATTGTAATTATCCGTATTGCATCTATGCCTGCCTCAACGTTTGTATTGATATCTCTAGGGATTTACAAGCTATTAATAAAAATTGATTCGCTTGATACCATAGTTCTTCGAATACAACTTTGGTTGCTCCGCATTTCTAGCAAAAAAAAGGAATCGTTTTCTGTTGATTCTCCGGTCATGTTGATGTTCAGGGTAACGAGCAGACACACTGCTGCGTGGTCAGCGGGACATCGACTTCCCAGTTTCATATAGAGGTATCTCATTCTCAGACTATTTTGCTGTAATTTCTAACCACCTTTGCAACCGTTGGCAACAACGTTGGTCCGATATGACTAATAACAAATTATATTCTATCAAACCAAGTTTAGGTTTCTGGTTGTCTTCTTGTCATCGATGCCGAGGTTGGGAGACTACACTCTCCCGTCTTCGCACTCGGCACACCCGTCTTACACATGGGTATCTCATGAAGAGGCGTCCAGTTCCACTCTGAAAATTGTCAGGTTTCAGTTTCAGTTTGCCAAGTTCTGTTAACGAGCACGCAGAATTTACTTCCGACGTCGTCACTGCTCTAACACCCTTACTTTAACTTCCCTCCTGGTTGACGGCCCCACCTTTAACACAGACTCCCTCTTTGACGTTTTGACAGCAACCGATGTATTACACAGACTTTCAGAATACTTTAGCACTCCTCACAACCCTTTCTATATCTACCTCCATTCTCCACTTCACCCTTGCTACTCTATGATCCAATAACACCCCCTTCCCGGCTACGCTTGATGACCCTAGTGGGTTTAGCACTTTACTTAGATTAGAGTATGTATAAAATGTTATTTAACTAATGGTACTAAAGGGACAATTTTCCTAGAAGAGCAAATTCAAAATACTAAAGAAATCGTCAGAGGAATGGCCATGTGAAACACACAGGCCAGCAGAGCGGCTTATTAGTCTGCCACCGTTGTGTGTTACTAGCCAGTAAAAACAATGGCCTGTAGTGATTTTTTTTTCTATATCTCTTGTAGGGGCTTTTGGCCATGAGTGTAAGTACAATGTTGAAGAATGTAACACTTGTGCAACATTTGGGAATCTTTATAGTATCTCATTCTCCAACTTGTCAGTGCCATATATAAATAGTATTTATACTCATAACAGAGTGACGCCATGTTGAAATAGTCCCTATGGTAAATTAACAGTCATTCCCCGACGCTGGGTAATCCCAATGAGGTTGTGAAGGCTTATTCAGCCCTGTAACAACTTTAGACAGTATTACCAAGGCTGGCTCCTCCTCAGGCAAATTAATGAATAGAAAAAGAAATAATTCACAAAGATAAACACTTTATTATTTATTAATGCAAAGATAAAACATTGAAATATGAAGGTGTATCCTACTTGAAAGAAAAATGAAAAATGAAATGGAAAAATGTCATTTGAATTCAACGTTAATATGTACAGTTATACTGGGGTGTCTGGTTGATGTTGACACCGTCTTGTAGAAATTGTAGCCGTTGCTGATGATGTGGGGGGGGGGTCACAGGTGTTGAGTGACAACCCAACGACTAGTTCTTCACAGAGTCTATAGCCTTGAATAGTCAGTCTCGATGACAGGAACGCAGGTTCTTTACCACTACAAAGATGAGGGGTAGTGTCCTGTACAATTAATCAGGTAGGTAGATTATAAGGTGACATCCCAAGACCAGTTTCAGTCCGTCTCCTTCAACACTTCTCGTTGGTTGGCAGGTGACCCGAGCTCATTCCAAGCTGGAAAGAGAGACAGGTTACCCACTGCTTAAGAAATCTCTCTCCATGATAAGTGTAAGATACTTAAAAAAGGTGGTGATTATCTAAAAGTCTCATGTGGAGCTTAAAACTGAAAGGACTAAGTTTATGTTTGGTCAAAAGTGAAGCTTTCAACCAATATCCACTAAAATAGGAGCAGAGGCTTTTACTTACAGTTGTGCTGGGAGCTGAGAGTCGAGTGATTACTGTTTGGCCGGAGCCCCACACGTCACCTTTCGGGGTGGGGAGAAAAGGGGGGGATAGTGGGAGCTAGACTGACCCTACCTTAACAAGCAGCCGGCAATCAAACTATCGTTACCATATACTCGCTTGCTACTCCTATCTGTTGAACTTTTCCCTCACACTCCCCCATACCAAGACTTATAGTCAAGGAGTATAAGAAGAATAGGCGAGGAGAAAGTTCTAACACTTGGAAGTCGCGTAAGGCACCAAATCTTCTACTGACTGTCACGACTTAACCAGTCAGAAAAATAATTGGATGGACCATTGATATATACAATATGAAACTTAAAAGCTTGGAGTGCCAATGTCCACCTCAAGAGGAGACTGTTGGTTCCCTTAAAAGTTTCTAGATATATCAAAGGTTTGTGATCTGTCTCTAAAATAAATTCTTTTCCCAGTAAATAAAATTTAAGTTTGGAGATTCCCCACACAAGGGCCAAACATTCCTTTTCTATGGTGGAATATCTCGTTTCTGCAGGAAGAAGTTTCCGGCTTAGGAAGCATACAGGGAAGGGAGTATCATCATGGTACTGTAACACCGCACCTAAGCCTGTATTGGAGGCATCAGTCCTTTAACAAAACGGCTTATTAATATCTGGAATTTTGAGTATAGGGTCTTTAGAGATGTCCTTAATCTCATTAAACTTTTCTCGAGCTACGTCAGAAAGTTCAAGAGGTTCCTTCACAGATGTTTTAAGGTAGTCAGATAAGATGCCTGTAAGATCAGTGAGGTTCGGGATAAACCGTGCATAAAAATTTACAGAACCAAGAAAGCTACGCATGAGCTTCTTGGTTTTGGAAATGACACATGCACAACACCCAGGCATCCCCACCGTAGACGTTTCGCCATCCAGCCAGCCACTTCAGTAGTTGTAGTAGAAGAAGAAGAGGTAGTAGTGGTAGTGGTAGAAGTGGGAAATAAGGAAGACGAGATCTTACTGGAGAGAGGCTGCAAAGAGTTATTAGAAAGGATCAGTCCGAGATATCTAATCTTGTTATACCCAAGGAAGCATTTCTTTGGCTTGGCAGTGAGTCCATGTGAGCGTAACCTACGTAAAACTGATGTTAATGTTTGGATATGCTTGCTCCACGTCGATGTCATTACGTAAATGTTATCAAAATAAACTGAAACATTTGGCATATTACCCAAGACCTTTCTCATCAGTCTCACGTAGGTAGCACAGGCAGTTACCAAACCGAAGGGCATAGCTCTATACTGCACTCAGATCTTACTTGACGGAAGGAGAAAAAGTTAGGGTTTTGGCCAGCCAAGAAAAGGAATCAGTCTAGAGGATATGATAGGACGAAGAGGAAAAGCGGTGTACTGTAACGTGGAAGGTGGTGATTCTACTTGAGAATGTTTGGAAGGATACTAAAACATTATTTGGCATATTGATATCAGTCTCACGTAGGGTCCAAGTGCGCAGCTCTATATGCAAGTCCTCTGAAAAGAAGGATTAGATAAGCCTGCGCAATATCAATCTCTGAAAAGAAGGAAGAGTCATAAAATTTGTGTAGATCGCTATCTATTAAGGGCATAGGCGCAGCATCCCACCGAGTTATAGCATTAAGGCCTCTGAAGTCAATAGCAAGTCTATATGAATTATCCTCCTTCTTAACCATGACTACTGGTGAGCAATATGCAGATACTGAAGGTTCAATGATCTTTAGTTTTAATAATTTGTCTACCACTCGGTCAAATGCATCCCTAAGGTGAACTGGAACTGGATATAATTTCCGTTTGATAGGATTGTCCGTGACTAAGTCAATCTTATGGACTACCGTGGAGGTAACACCTGGAATATCAGTAAAAACGTCTAAGAAGTTACTCACACATTGAAGTAGTTCATGTTTCTGATGGTCATCCAAAGACTCATTAATATTAATGTTTGTTGCACCCGAGTGGTCAAGAGTCACCAAGTCATGTAGTTCTCTGTCATAGTCTAAGTTAGAGGTGTCAATTACACACACCTTACACTCCTCAGTTGTCTTATCAAGTTTGTGTGGAAAAACTAAATCAAAGTTATTCAGGCAGTTAACCGAATTTCTTCGGTAATATTTCTTAAGGATGTTGAAATGATAAAGCTTAGGTTTCCCCTTGACTTCTATGAGGTAATCAACCTTTCCACAAATACTTAATAACTTATGTGGACCTTTCCATGCTACTAATAATTTATTTGACTTGATAGGCAAAAGTATCACAACATCATCCTCTAATTTAAAACTTCTCCTCTGACTTTTGGAATCAAAATAGGTTTTGTACTGGTCCATTGACAAGCTTAAGTTTTTCGAAACTATGTCAGAGGTCTCCTCAAGTTTGGATGTAAGGTCAAGGAGAAACTGATAAGAATACTGAACCTCTGCATTCACGTCCTCATTAGTCCATAAGTCATGAAGGATGGACAATGGACCTCTGGCCTGTCTACCATAGAGAAATTCAAAAGGTGAAAACCCCAAAGAGTCACTGGGAACTTCCCTCATGGCAAACAAAGCACAGGGTAGGTAACGATGCCACTCCTTAGGTTTAAGGGAGCAAAGTTTCCTTAAAATGGACTTGAGAACCGAATGCTGGCGTTCAATCCTCCCGTTACAGCTGGGATGATATGGTGTTGTGAAGAGAGGCTTCACTCCCAGAAGTTGGTATAGATGTTGCAGTAAGTCAGGTGTGAATTGTGTCCCACGGTCAGACAAAATTTCTCTAGTGATGCCCACTCTGGAGAAGATGGACAAAAAAGCTACAGCCACCTCTGTAGTAGTTATGGTCTTTAAGGGTACGGCTTCAGAGAAACTCCAAGCATAATCAACTAATGTTAACATATATCTATGCCCCCCAGATGAAAGTGGTGATAAAGGACCAACGATGTCAATAGCTACTCTTTCAAACGGTACCGTAAAGATTGGCATTTTGACCATAGGTACTCGCCTGGTACCTCGGGAGGATGACAGTTGGCAAACTTTACACGATCTGCAATAAGTAGTGATATCTGAGGACATTTTTGGCCCAAAATAGGTTTCCCTAATTTTATTTAAGGTTTTACGATGCGAGAAATGTCCGGCCACTGGCAGGTCATGAGCCATTTTAAGAACAGTCTCTCTGCATTGACTTGGAACAACTAAGATTGAATAGTCTATCTCATCTGAATTTAATTTGAATACTGATTTATATAAGATACCTCTTATATATTCAAATTTATATGAAAAGTTTTTCCATTGGATAACTTTATTTTGTTTAGCGGCATTATGGCAATTCTGAAGAGAAGGGCAATTACGTTGTAAATTGACAAAGGAGTCCTTCGATATATCTAAAGGCTTAAAGTCAGGGAAAATCAAAGGATGGACAGTAGGAGAAGCCTGGGCTTTGGTCTGAACCCTAGTCAAGACATTTATAGTATCGGAGGTGATATCCTCACTTTCATCTAACAAGTGAACCGGTGATTCTACTATTTAGCTTTCGAGAGTAGTATCACTGGTTTCTAACCCCACATGAATATCCTGAGACATTGCCTCATCTGAACTTTCGAGGGGCTTCTCTGACTCTACAGGAAGAGGAGCTGAAAAACTGATGTCCATCTTTGGTGCTGAAAGGTCAACCTCAGAAGGAAGAATGGCACCTTTTACATTACCTATTAGTATGGAGCAAGAAGTGATGGGAGCTAGTATGGCTTCAGACCAACCTGTGAACCATTTAGACCTAATGTAAAAACGGATGGTAGGAAAAGTGTCTGTACGGCCCAAGTAGTCTGAAAGTATAGCAGAGGAATGAGTTTCTTTAAGGTTAGGGAACAGCTTATCAGAAATGACTATACATGTGCATCCTGTGTCTCGTAAAATGGTAGATACATTAAGTCCGTGAACTGTTCCTGAACAGAAGGGTGCTTGGTCATTACAGTCTTTAAAACATCTTCCAACTTTTTGGACCTTCTTAGAAGGACAATCGGGACGTTTATGTCCCTTAACACCACACAAATGACAAACAGGAATAAAAGAAGTCATTTTACTTTCCACTAGAGGCTTTGATTTCTTAAGGTCTGATGAACCCTTTTCCTTAGGGTTCGATCCCTTTAGGTCTTTATAGGAATTGTGAGCCTCAGCAACTTCCTCAGCTTTAATCAGGTTACGTTCTCTAATGAATGTTCTTATCTGGTGGGGAAGAGCTGTCAGGAACTGGTCAGCAACCATGAAGTCTCTAAGAGATTCATAACTGTGATCAATTCCTGAACTCTCTATCCAAAAGTAGAACAAACGAAAGTGTTACCTGTAACTGCTGAAAGTTTCGGCCAGGCTGTAAGGTGGCATATCTGAAATCTTTCCTATAAGAATTTGTGTTTTTTTGATATGCTTTAAGAATTGCCTTCTTCAGTAGGTTATAATTACATATGATATCCTGCGACAAAGTTGCATAGATATTCAAAGCTGTACCAGAAAATAACATACCTAACCTGATAGCCAGGTGTCAGCAGGCCATTCACAGATATTAGCGGTATTTTCAAACCTGATAATGTATGAAGTACTGTCTTCACCCTCTGTGAAGGGAGGTAAATTAGGTGTTGGAATATGTGCACTTGCTGCATGATGTTCAATTCCTCCTTCCTCTAATTTTTGTTGTGTAAAAGTTAACTTTTTATTCTCTAATTCAAGGTGAGATTTCTCTACCTCGCGATCTTTTTCTCTTTCTCTTAACTCTTGTTCTCTATCTTTTGCTCTTTCCTCAAGTTCTCTTAACCTAACTTGTTCCTCACGTATTTTAGCTTGTTCCTCACATACTCTAGCTCTCTCCTCACGATCAAGTCTATCACGCTCCTTTTTGTCTTCTCTCTCTCTTTCTAACTGTCCATCTTGGTTTTCTCTTTCAATTCGATCTCTCTCCTTTTTATCCTCTCTTTCTCTTTCTAACTGCCTTTTTTTATTCTCTCTATCCCTTCTCTCTCATTTTTCTCCTCTCTCTCTATTCTTTCTCTCTCCTTTTTCTCCTCTCTATTCTCTCTTTCTCCTTTTCAATTTTATCCTGGATCTTAGCACTAATGAAAGGTTCTAAATTTTTCCCCGTTATTCCTAACTTACTCCCAGCATTCATCCAGAACTGGTATTCCTCCATACTTGCAAGAATAACTTAAACTACCAGGGGAAAATGAAACGGATATATCAAAGAAAACGGAGGGTTCAATTCCTGCTCTGCTCAAACTGTAAATAAATCGGAGGGTTCGATCCCTGCTTCGATTAATTAAATAGTATGTGTGAATGAAAACGGAGGGTTCTATGCTGGCTCCGAGCAAACAGTAAGTAGAATGGGGTCCCATGACCATCCAATCTTCTCACCAACAAATCAAGTGTATCCTAGGACAGTTCCCTTGATAGAATACAGAGCTCAATGAAACAACTTGTCACTGGAAAATCTCGGGTCCCTAGAGTCTATTCCTCCAAATTGTTTCAAGCTCAAAAATAAAGGTGACAGAATTAACTAGTATATCCTGCCTTGACTTGACTTACAATAATTGAGACTATAAAAACCACCAAATCTTTTAAATACCTGTACTGTAGTCCTACCATAGAGAATGATTACTCATGGCTGGTGGTAACCGTCTGTTTTATGCGGAGTTGAAGTTCCAATGGTAGATTCGAGATGGAGTTGAATCTTCATTCAGTAGAGTTGATCCTGGCAAGGTCGCCACTTGTAAAGGCTTACTCAGCCCTGTAACAACTTCAGTTAGTATTACCAAGGCTGGCTCCTCCTCAGGAAAATTAATGAATAGAAAAAGAAATAATTCACAAACACTTTATTATTTATTAATGCAAAGGTAAAACATTGAAATATGAAGGTGTATCCTACTTGAAAGAAAAATGAAAAATGAAATGGAAAAAAGGCATTTGAATTCAACGTTAATATGTACAGTTATACTGGGGTGTCTGGTTGAGGTTGACACCGTCTTGTAGAAATTGTAGCCGTTGCTGATGTGGAGGGGGGGGGTCACAGGTGTTGAGTGACAACCCAACGACTAGTTCTTCACAGAGTCTATAGCCTTGAATAGTCAGTCTCGATGACAGGAACGCAGGTTCTTTACCACTACAAAGATGAGGGGTAGTGTCCTGTACAATTAATCAGGTAGGTAGATTATAAGGTGACATCCCAAGACCAGTTTCAGTCCGTCTCCTTCAACACTTCTCGTTGGTTGGCAGGTGACCCGAGCTGTCATTCCAAGCTGGAAAGAGAGACAGGTTACCCACTGCTTAAGAAATCACTCTCCATGATAAGTGTAAGATATTTAAAAAAGGTGGTGATTATCTAAAAGTCTCATGTGGAGTTTAAAACTGAAAGGACAAGTTTATTATTGGTCAAAAGTGAAGCTCTCGACCAATATCCACTAAAATAGGAGCAGAGGCTTTTACTTACAGTTGTGCTGGGAGCTGTGAGTGGAGTGATTACTGTTTGGCCGGAGCCCCCACACGTCACCTTTCGGGGTGGGGAGAAAAGGGGGGGATAGTGGGAGCTAGACTGACCCTACCATAACAAGCAGCCGACAATCAAACTATCGTTACCATATACTCGCTTGCTACTCCTATCTGTTGAACTTTTCCCTCATAGAGGTTCTTTTAACATAAAAATTTAGTGGCATTTTTGGCTAACAATATTCATTTGTTTTGAAAGTTTATTAATGGTCGTAACATTCATTTGTTAATTTTATACGTTTTTATTATGAACGTTGTGTACTGGTAAGATCACTGAGTGCCTTCACGGTCAAATTGCCCGGTAAATGTTGCTACTTGTATTATTACTACTTCGACTACTACTACGACTCCTACTACTATGATTCCTACTACTACGACTGCTACTACTACAATTCCTACTACTACTACTACTACTACTACCCACCATTACCATCACCTATACTACCATCATCGTCATCATGCGGTGATTGAGTGGTGTGTGCCTGGGGGTAGGGTTCTCTTTTCTGGAAGGGATGCCACGATGCCATTCCCCACAGGGTGCTACTCTCTCCACAGAGTGTCACTCTACCACAGGGTGCCACTCTCCCACAGGGTGCTACTCTCCCCACAGGGTGACACTCTTCCACATGGTGCTATTCTCCCACAGGGTGCCACTCTCCCACAGGGTGCCACTCTCCCACAGGGTGCTACTCTACCCACAGGGTGACACTCTCCCCACAGAGTGCCACTCTCCCCACAGGGTGCCACTCTCCCCACAGGGTGCCATTCTCCCACAGGATGCCACTCTCCCACAGGGTGCAACTCTCTCACAGGGTGCTACTCTCCCACAGGGTGCTACTCTCCCACATTGTGCCACTCTCCCCACAGGGCGCCACTCTCCCACAGGGTGCCACCCTCTCAAAGGGTGCTACTCTCCCCACAGGGTGCTACTCTCCCACAGGGTGCTACTCTTAGCACAGGGCGCCACTCTCCCACAGAGTGCTACTCTCCCCACAGGGCGCCACTCTCCCACAGGGTGATACTCTTCCCACAGGGCGCCACTCTCCCACAGGGTGCTACTCCCCCCACAGGGTGATTGTTCGATTAATGCACGTAAGAAGCATAGCGGTTGTACATCATCACGCTCAAGAAACGAAGGAGCTGTATCTCAACTCTCTCGAGAGATCTAGAAGCTGGAATTTACCCTTAGTAAGCGGTCCAGGAGCAAGTGATCAACGCCAAGAGTCCCAGAAGCTATTGATCAACACTAGGAAGCCCTGAAACCTAAAGTGTATATATTCGAGGATACTAACCTATAGCTTAGAATCCTCGAAAGGTCCAAGAGCTGTAGAATAACACTGTCAAGCGGTTCTTAATCTTTAAATAACCCTCACGAAGTGGTTCTTCACTTAAAATATTTAGATGTATGAAGCAGCACTAACTCACTCACGAGACCAAACACGTAGAATGACACACTGAAGCGTCAAACACGCAGTATGACACACTGAAGCATCAAACACACGTAGTATGATTCAAGACACTGTACACCGTGTATGTCAGGCCCATACTGGAGTATGCAGCACCTGTTTGGAACCCGCACTTGATAAAGCACGTCAAGAAACTAGAGAAAGTACAAAGGTTTGCAACAAGGTTAGTTCCAGAGCTAAGGGGAATGTCCTATGAAGAAAGATTAAGGGAAATCGGCCTGACGACACTGGAGGACAGGAGGGTCAGGGGAGACATGATAACGACATATAAAATACTGCGTGGAATAGACAAGGTGGACAAGGACAGGATGTTCCAGGGAGGGGACACAGAAACAAGAGGCCACAATTGGAAGTTGAAGACATAAATGAGTCAGAGAGATAGTAGGAAGTATTTCTTCAGTCATAGAGTTGTAAGGCAGTGGAATAGCCTAGAAAATGACGTAGTGGAGGCAGGAACCATACACAGTTTTAAGACGAGGTTTGATAAAGCTCATGGAGCGGGGAGAGAGAGGGTCTAGTAGCAACCGGTGAAGAGGCGGGGCCAGGAGCTAGGACTCGACCCCTGCAACCACAAATAGGTGAGTACACTGAAGCATCAAACACACGCAGTATGACACACTGAAGCGTCAAACAAACAAGCAGTATGACTCACCGAAGCGTAAACACGCACGCACTATGACTCACCGAAGCGTCAAACACGCACGCAGTATGACAGCTGAAGCGTCAAACACAAGCAGTATGACATACTGAAGCGTCAAAAACAGGCAGTATGACGCACTGAAGCGTCAAACACACGCAGTATGACTCACCGAAGCGTCAAGCACACACGGATTATGACTCACCAAAGCGTCAAACACGCACGCAGTATGACACATTGAAGCATCAATCACACACGCAAGCGTCAAACACGCACGCAGTATGACTCACCGAAGCGTCAAACACGCACGCAGTATGACACACTGAAGCGTCAAACACACGCAGTATGACTCACTGAAGCGTCAAACACACGCACTATGACACATTGAAGCGTCAAACACACGCGTAGTATGACACACTGAAGCGTCAAACATACACGTAGTATGACACACTGAAGCGTCAAACACACACGTAGTATGACACACTGAAGCGTCAAACATACACGTAGTATGACACACTGATGCGTCAAACACACACGCAGTATGACACACTGAAGCGTCAAACACACGCAGTATGACACACTGAAGCGTAAAACACACACAGTATGAGACACTGGAGCATCAAAAACACGCGTAGTATGACACACTGAAGCGTCAAACACACGCAGTATGACACACTGAACCATCAAACACACGCAGTATGACACACTGAAGCATCAAAAACACGCGTAGTATGACACACTGAAGCGTCAAACACACGCAGTATGACACACTGAAGCGTCAAACACACATGCAGTATGACACACTGAAGCATCAAACACACGCAGTATGATAGAATGAAGCATCAAACACACGCAGTATGACACACTGAAGCCTCAAACACATATGCAGTATGACGCACTGAAGCGTCAAGCACACGCAGTATGACACACTGAAGCGTCAAACACACATGCAGTATGACACACTGAAGCATCAAACACACTTAGCATGACACACTGACGACTCAAACACACGCAGTATGACACACTCAAGCGTCAAACACACGCAGTATGACACAGTGAAGCATCAAACACACGCAGTATGACACACTGAAACCTCAAACACACATGCAGTATGACACACTGAAGCCTCAAACATACGCAGCAAGACACACTGAAGCGACAAACACACGCAGTATGACACACTGAAGCGTCAAACACACACACAGTGTGACACACTGAAGCATCAAACACACGCAGTATGACACACTGAAGCATCAAACACACGAAGTATGACACACTGAAGCCTCAAACACACGCAGTACGACACACTGAAGCACCAAAAACACGCAGTATGACACACTGAAGCGTCAAACACACGCAGTATGACACACTGAAGCATCAAAAACAAGCAGAATGACACAATGAAGCATCAAAAACACGCAGTATGACACACTGAAGCCTCAAACACACGCAGTACGACACACTGAAGCATCAAAAACAAGCAGAATGACACACTGAAGCATCAAACTCACTTAGCATGACACACTGACGCCTCACACACACGCAGTATGACACACTCAAGCGTCAAACTCACACGCAGTATGACACACTGAAGCGTCAAACACACGCAGTATAACACACTGAAGCGTCAAACTCACACGCAGTATGACACACTGAAGCGTCAAACACATGCAGTATGACACACTGAAGCATCAAACTCACTTAGCATGACACAATGACGCCTCAAACACACGCAGTATGACACACTCAAGCGTCAAACACACGCAGTATGACACAGTGAAGCATCAAACACACGCAATATGACATACTGAAGCCTCAAACACACGCAGTATGACACACTGAAGCGACAAACACATGCAGTATGACACACTGAAGCGTCAAACACACACGCAGTATGACACACTGAAGCATCAAACACACGCAGTATGACACACTGAAGCCTCAAACACACGCAGTACGACACACTGAAGCATCAAAAACACGCAGTATGACACACTGAAGCGTCAAACACACGCATTATAACACACTGAAGCGTCAAACACACAAATAGTATGACAGACTGAAGCGTCAAACACACACGTAGTATGACACACTGAAGCGTCAAACACACACGCAGTATGACACACTGAAGCATCAAACATACGCAGTATGACACACTGAAGCATCAAACACATGCAGTATGACATACTGAAGCATCAAACATACGCAGTATGACACACTGAAGCATCAAACATACGCAGTATGACACACTGAAGCGTCAAACACACGCAGTACGACACACTGAAGCCTCAAACACACGCAGTACGACACACTGAAAATATCTAGCCTAGACAGGACTCGCAGCAATGGTTTTAAGTTGGAAAAATTCAGATTCAGGAAGGATATAGGAAAGTACTGGTTTGGTAATAGAGTTGTGGATGAGTGGAACAAACTCCCAAGTACCGTTATAGAGGCCAGAACGATGTGTAGCTTTAAAAATAGGTTGGATAAATACATGAGTAGATGTGGGTGGGTGTGAGTTAGACCTGATAGCTTGTGCTACCAGGTCGGTTGCCGTGTTCCTCCCTTAAGTCAATGTGACCTGACCTGACTAGGTTGGGTGCATTGGCTTAAGCCGGTAGGAGACTTGGACCTGCCTCGCATGGGCCAGTAGGCCTTCTGCAGTGTTCCATCGTTCTTATGTTCTTATGTTATCAAAAACACGCAGTATGACACACTGAAGCGTCAAACACACGCAGTATAACACACTGAAGCTTCAAACTCACACGCAGTATGCCACACTGAAGCATCAAACATACGCAGTATGACACACTGAAGCATCAAACACATGCAGTATGACACACTGAAGCATCAAACATACGCAGTATGACACACTGAAGCATCAAACATACGCAGTATGACACACTGAAGCGTCAAACACACGCAGTATGACACACTGAAGCGTCAAACACACGCAGTATAACACACTGAAGCGTCAAACACACACGCAGTATGACACACTGAAGCATCAAACACACGCAGTATGACACACTGAAGCAGCAAACACATGCAGTATGACACACTCACGCGACAAACACACGCAGTATGACACATTGAAGCATCAAACACACGTAGTATGACACATTGAAGCCTCAAACACACATGCAGTATGACACACGGAAGCCTCAAACACACACGCAGAATGACACACTGAAGTCTCAAACACACGCAGTATGACACACTGAAGCATCAATCACACGAAGTATGACACACTGAAGCCTCAAACACATATGCAGTATGACACACTGAAGCGTCAAACACACGCAGTGTGACACATTGAAGCGTGAAACACACACGTAGTGTGACACAATGAAGCGTCAAACACACACGCAGTATGACACACTGAAGCGTCAAACACACGCAGTATGACACACTGGAGCGTCAAACACACGCAGTATGACACTGAAGCGTCAAACACACACGCAGCATGACACACTGAAGCATCAAACACACGCTGTATGACACACTGAAGCCTCAAATACACATGCAGAATGACACACTGAAGCGTCAAACACACGCAGTATGACACACTGAAGCCTCAAACATACGCAGTATGACACACTGAAGCGTCAAACACACGCAGTATGACACACTGAAGCATCAACCACACGCATTATGACGCGCTGAAGCCTCAAACACATATGCAGTATGACACACTAAAGCCCCAAACACACAAGCAGTTTGACACACTGAAGTCTCAAACACACTCAGTATGACACACTGAAGCATCAAACACGCAGTATGACACACTGAGACCTCAATCACAAATTCAGTATGACACACTGAAGCGTCAAACGCACATGCAGTATGACACACTGAAGAATCAAACACACGCAGTATGACACACTGAAGCCTCAAACACACGCAGTATGACACACTGAAGCGTCAAACTCACATGCAGTAAGACTCACTGAAACATCAAACACAGGCAGTATGACACACTGAAGAATCAAACACATATGCAGTATGACACACTGAGGCATCAAACACACGCAGTATGACACACTGAAGCGTCAAACACACGCAGCATGAAACACTGAAGCCTCAAACACACATGCAGTCTGACTCACTGAAGCGTCAAACACACACGTAGTATGGCACACTGAATCGTCAAATACACATGCAGTATGACACACTGAAGCTTCAAACACACCCAGAATGACATATTGAAGCGTCAAACACACATGCTTTATTACACACTGAATCCACAAATACGCAGTATGACAAACTGAAGCGTCAAACACACGCAGTATGACACACTGAAGCATCAAACACACGTAGTATGACACACTGAAGCGTCAAACACACGCAGTATGACACACTGAAGCATCAAACACACACGCAGTATGACTCACCGAAGCGTCAAACACGCACACAGTATGACACACTGAAGCATCAAACACACACGCAGTATGACTAACCGAAGCGTCAAACACGCACGCAGTGTGACACACTGAAGCATCACATACACGCAGAATGACTCACCGAGGCGTCAAACACGCACGCAGCATGACTCTCAGAAGCGTCAAACACGCACGCAGTATGACTCACCGAAGCGACAAACACGCACGCAGTATGACACACTGAAGCGTCAAACACACGCAGTATGACACACTGAAGCGTCAAACACACAAATAGTATGACACACTGAAGCGTCAAACACACACGTAGTATGACCCACTGAAGCGTCAAACACCCACGCAGTATGACACACTTAAGCGTCAAACACTCAAAGAAGGACACACCGAAGCGTCAAACACACATGCAGTATGAAACAGTGAAGCGTCAAACACACGCAGTATGACACACTGAAGCGTCAAACACACAAATAGTATGACAGACTGAAGCGTCAAACACACACGTAGTATGACAAACTGAAGCGTCAAACACCCACGCAGATTGACACACTTAAGCGTCAGACACACGCAGAATGACACATTGAAGCGTCAAACACACATGCAGTATGAAACACTGAAGCGTCAAACACACGCAGTATGACACACTGAAGCCTCAAACACACATGCAGTATGTCACACTGAAGCATCAAACACTCGCAGAATGACACATTGAAGCCTCAAACACACGCAGTGTGACTCACTGAAGCCTCAAACACACGCAGTATGACACACTGAAGCATCAAACACATGCAGTATGACGCACTGAAGCCTCAAACACACATGCAGTATGACACACTGAAGCATCAAACACACATGCAGTATGACACACTGAAGCCTCAAACACACTCTGTATGACACACTGAAGCATCAAACACACGCAGTATGACACACTGAAGCGCCAAACACTCGCAGTATGACAAACTGAAGCGTCAAACACACATGCAGTATGACTCACTGAAGTCAAACATACGCAGTATGACACACTGAAGCCTCAAGCACACTCAGTATGACACACTGAAGCGCCAAACACACGCAGTATGACACACTGAAGCCTCAAACACACGCAGTATGACACACTGAAGCGTCAAACACACATGCAGTATGACTCACTGAAGCATCAAACATACGCAGTATGACACACTGAAGCCTCAAACACACGCAGTATGACACACTGAAGCCTCAAACACACGCAGTATTATACACTGAAGCGTCAAACACACAAGCAGTATGACACACTGAAGTGTCAAACACACACGCAGTATGACACACTGAAGCCTCAAACACTCGCAGCATGACACACTGAAGCGTCAAACACACACGCAGTATGACACACTGAAGCCTCAATCACACGCAGTATGACACACAGAAGCGTCCAAGACACACGCAGTATGACTAACCGAAGCGTCAAACACGCACGCAGTGTGACACACTGAAGCATCACACACACGCAGAATGACACCGTAGCGTCAAACACGCACGCAGCATGACTCACAGAAGCGTCAAACACGCACGCAGTATGACTCACTGAAGCGCCAAACACGCACGCAGTATGACACACTGAAGCGTCAAACACACGCAGTATGACACACTGAAGCGTCAAACACACATAGTATGATACACTGAAGCGTCAAACACACACGTAGAATGACACACTTAAGCCTCAAACACCCACGCAGTATGACACACTGAATCGTAAAACACACAAACAGTATGAAACACTGAAGCGTCAAGCACACATGCAGTATGAAACACTGAAGGATCAAACACTCGCAGAATGACACACTGAAGCGTCAAACACACGCAGTGTGGCTCACTGAAGCGTCAAACACACGCAGTATGACACACTGAAGCCTCAAACACACATGCAGTATGACACACTGAAGGATCAAACACTCGCAGAATGACACACTGAAGCCTCAAACACACGCAGTGTGACACACAGAAGCATCAAACACATGCAGTATGACGCACTGAAGCCGCAAACACACATGCAGTATGACACACTGAAGTCAAACATACGCAGTATGACACACTGAAGCATCAAACACACATGCAGTATGACACCCTGAAGGCTCAAACACACATGCAGTATGACACACTGAAGCCTCAAACACACACGCAGTATTACATACTAAAGCCTCAAAACACACGCAGTATGACACACTGAAGCGCCAAACACACGCAGTATGACAAACTGAAGCGTCAAACACACATGCAGTATGACTCACTGAAGCATCAAACATACGCAGTATGACACACTGAAGCCTCAAACACACGTAGTATGACACACTGAAGCCTCAAACACACGCAGTATTATACACTGAAGCGCCAAACACACAAGCAGTATGACACACCGAAGCGTCAAACACACACGCAGTATGACACACTGAAGCCTCAATCACACACAGTATGACACACAGAAGCGTCCAAGACACACGCAGTATGACTAACCGTCAAACACGCACGCAGTGTGACACACTGAAGCATCACACACATGCATAATGACACCGTAGCGTCAAACACGCACGCAGCATGACTCACAGAAGCGTCAAACACGCACGCAGTATGACTCAGTGAAGCGCCAAACACGCACGCAGTATGACACACTGAAGCGTCAAACACACGCAGTATGAAACACTGAAGCGTCAAACACACACATAGTATGACACATTGAAGCGTCAAACACACACGTAGTATGACACACTGAAGCGTCAAACACCCACGCAGTATGACACACTTAAGCGTCAAACACACGCAGAATGACACACTGAAGCGTCAAACACACTCAGTGTGACACACTGAAGCGTCAAACACACGCAGTATGACACACTGAAGCGTCAAACACACTCATAGTATGACACACTGAAGCGTCAAACACGTAGTATGACACACTGAAGCCTCAAACACCCACGCAGTATGAGACACTTAAGCGTCAAACACACGCAGAATGACACACTGAAGCGTCAAACACACATGCAGTATGAAACACTGAAGCGTCAAACACACGCAGTATGACACACTGAAGCCTCAAACACACATGCAGTATGACACACTGAAGCATCAAACACTCGCAGAATGACACACTGAAGCCTCAAACACACGCAGTGTGACTCACTGAAGCGTCAAACACACGCAGTATGACACACTGAAGCATCGAACACATGCAGTATGACGCACTGAAGCCTCAAACACACATGCAGTATGACACACTGAAGTCAAGCACACGCAGTATGACTCACTGAAGCATCAAACACACATGCAGTATGACACACTGAAGGCTCAAACACACATGCAGTATGACACACTGAAGCCTCAAACACACGCAGTATGACACACTGAAGCATCAAACACACGCAGTATGACACACTGAAGCATCAATCACACGCAGTGTGACACACTGAAGCGTCAAAAACTCACGTAGTATGACACACTGAAGCCTCAAACACACATGCAGTGTGACACAGTGAAGCATCAAACACACGCAGTATGACACACTGAAGCGTCAAACACACATGCAGTATGACACACTGAAGCCTCAAACACACATGCAGTATGACACACTCAAGCTTCAAACACACATGCAGTATGACACACTGAAGCCTCAAACACACATGCAGTATGACACACTCAAGCTTCAAACACACATGCAGTATGACACACTGAAGCCTCAAACACACATGCAGTATGACACTCAAGCTTCAAACACACATGCAGTATGACACACTGAAGCCTCAAACACACGCAGTATGACACACTGAAGCCACAAACACACGCAGTATGACTCACTGAAGCCTCAAACACACACGCAGTATGACACACTGAAGCCTCAAACACACATGCAGTATGACACTGAAGCGTCAAACACACATGCAGTATGACACACTGAAGCCTCAAACACACATGCAGTATGACTTACTGAAGGCTCAAAAACACATGCAGTATGACACACTGAAGCCTCAAACACACATGCGGTATGACACACTGAAGCCTGAAACACAAATGCAGTATGACACACTGAAGCCTCAAACACACATGCAGTATGACACACTGAAGCCTCAAACACACATGCAGTATGACACACTGAAGCCTCAAACACACATGCAGTATGACACACTGAAGCCTCAAACACACATGCAGTATGACACACTGAAGCCTCAAACACACATGCAGTATGACACACTGAAGCCTCAAACACACGCAGTATGACACACTGAAGCCTCAAACACACGCAGTATGAAACACTGAAGCCTCAAACATACATGCAGTATGACACACTGAAGCCTCAAACCCACGCAGTATGACACACAAGCCTCAAACCCACGCAGTGTGACACACTGAAGCCTCAAACCCACGCAGTATGACACACTGAAGCCTCAAACCCACGCAGTATGAAACACTGAAGCCTCAAACACACACGCATCGTAGAAAAAAAAATGCAAATTTTCGTTATTTTAGCTTCATTTTTGAGCTATAGTTTTTAAATACTCGACATTCCTATGCGAAAAAAAAATCGCCTTTCGAAAAAAAAACCTGGCGAGGTGAGGTCTGTTATGTGCATTTTTACTGGGAGAAACTAAAAAAAAAAAAAGTACGTTGTCGCTATTTTCATTTTTCGTAGTTTTATGTGTTTTTTTAATGTTCTTTACTCCTTCAAGAACATTTTTTTTTAAATCTGACCTGACCGGACATGTCACAGCTACAAAAATTTGAACAGGATGCAGGTAAAAAGTATGACTGATATCTACGAATCCCAGTAACAATCCAAGCCCACTAATTACAATCTTTCAGCTTTCAAAGTTTAAAGCCATTCTGAAGAGGTATTCTTAAGGTGGAGCACCCCTCAGGGAAGGTTCCTTGATGTTGGTGAGGGGCTCTTGATTTAGGGAATTGGATCTGTGCTCCAGTTCCCCGAATTAAGCCTGGATGCCTTCCACATTCCTCCCTCCAGGCGCTGTATGATTCTACGGGTTTAACGCTTCCGCATGGTTATAATAATAATTAAGGTGGAGCAGAGGTTTCCGTGCGACATTTGCTTGTACACAAATTGGCAAGTTGGCATCTAAACGTCCCATTAGCAATCCTAAGCTTCCCCTAAGATGTATCAACGCTGGAAGTTTGAAACCGACTAGAGGAATGCATTCAAGAGTTATCGCCCTGAAACCGTGGAGGAAGAAAATAGAAAACCGAGGCTATAAGTATCCCCCGTAGGGGATACTCAACGTGATGAGGTATATTCACACTGTTTCCTTGTCTTTAGGAAATAGTGGCTCTGTATCATTTTTTTTCGCAGTTATTGGTAGTTCAGAGTCAAGTGTCAGTCCCACCTAGCCAGGTCTAGCGTGTCACTGAACCACTCACTGGACAGTGGTAGTTCACGGTGGTGTCTCATACAGTCCCACCTACCCAGGTTCAAACCATACCCCCGGCCGGGATTGAACCCGCGGTCATAGAGTCTCAAAACTCCAGCCGGGGGTATGGTTTGTTTGCAATCGTGTCATTACGATTTCTTGAGTCATACCCAGGTTCAGTGTGTCACATAACAGTGGTAGTTCACGGTGGTGTCTCATACAGTCCCACCTAGCCAGGTTCAGTGTGTCACTTAACAGTGGTAATTCACGGTGGTGTCTGGCATCATTAAACACAACTTTTTTTCATAGTTTTGTTTGTACATTATCAAACTTGATGTCCCAGGCAGTTCGTAGCCACCTTGAAAAGCATAAATTAATCAACGAATCTCAGCATGGTTTTACAAAGGGGCGTTCCTGCCTTACGAATTTATTAACTTTTTTCACTAAGGTATTTGAGGAGGTAGATCATGGTAATGAATATGATATTGTGTATATGGACTTCAGTAAGGCTTTTGACAGGGTCCCACATCAGAGACTATTGATGAAAATTAAGGCACATGGAATAGGAGGAGAAATTTTTTCCTGGATAGAGCCATGGTTGACAAATAGGCAGCAGAGAGTTTGCATAAATGGGGAGAAATCAGAGTGGTGAAGCGTCACGAGCGGTGTTTTACAGGGGTCAGTGTTGGGCCCCCTGCTGTTCACAATCTACATAAACGACATAGATGAGGGCATAAAGAGCGACATCGGCAAGTTTGCCGATGACACCAAAATAGGCCGTCGAATTCATTCTGACGAGGACATTAGAGCACTCCAGGAAGATTTGAATAGACTGATGCAGTGGTCGGAGAAGTGGCAGATGCAGTTTAATATAGACAAATGCATAGTTCTAAATGTTGGACAGGACAATAACCATGCCACATATGAACTAAATAATGTAGATCTTAATATTACGGATTGCGAAAAAGATTTAAGAGTTCTGGTTAGCAGTAATCTGAAACCAAGACAACAGTGCATAAGTGTTCGCAATAAAGCTAATAAAATCCTTGGCTTCATATCCTCTTATTTAATAGGAGTCCTCAGGTTGTTCTTCAACTCTATACATCCTTGGTTAGGCCTCATTTAGATTATGCTGCACAGTTTTGGTCACCGTATTACAGAATGGATATAAATGCTCTGGAAAATGTACGAAGGAGGATGACAAAGTTGATCCCATGTATCAGAAACCTTCCCTATGAGGATAGACTAAGGGCCCTGAATCTGCACTCTCTAGAAAGACGTAGAATTAGGGGGGATATGATTGAGGTGTATAAATGGAAGACAGGAATAAATAAAGGGGATGTAAATAGTGTGCTGAAAATATCTAGCCTAAACAGGACTCGCAGCAATGGTTTCAAGTTGGAAAAATTCAGATTCAGGAAGGATATAGGAAAGTACTGGTTTGGTAATAGAGTTGTGGATGAGTGGAACAAACTCCCAAGTACAGTTATAGAGACCAGAACGTTGTGTAGTTTTAAAAATAGGTTGGATAAATACATGAGTGGATGTGGGTGGGTGTGAGTTGGACCTGATAGCTTGTGCTACCAGGTCGGTTGCCGTGTTCCTCCCTTAAGTCAATGTGACCTGACCTGACTAGGTTGGGTGCATTGGCTTAAGCCGGTAGGAGACTTGGACCTGCCTCGCATGGGCCAGTAGGCCTTCTGCAGTGTTCCTTCGTTCTTATGTTCTTATGTTCTTAAGTTTTGCTTGATTTTAGTTCGATGTTAAAGTACATTGATGATGCATTCATTCTGTCACTCTCCCCTCTCCCGTCTCTCTCTCTCCTCTCTCCTCTTTCTCTCCTATTATAATACATTCCAAATTTTTATCTCTGAAGTTCTATTCACAGGTTCATTACGCTGTGCCGATTATCATCTTCACGTCTGTTAGCACAGCGCCTTGCCCATGCAGATAATTGGTTAGTCCCATTAAGTTCGGTCATTACTAGCAATTATTAGCGATTATTATTAGTGATAATTATTGAGTTTTCTCCTGTCGTCGAAGGACTTTCCCTTGAGGCTATCCTCATCACCTTACCTAGAGAGGGTTTCGGGGGTCAACGCCCCCACGGCCAGGTCCGTGATCATGCCTCGCGGTGGATCAGGGTCTGATTAACCAGGCTGTTATTGCTGGCTACACGCAAACTGAGGTACAAACTACAGCCTAGCTGGTCAGGTACTGATTTTAGGTGCCTGCCCAGTGCCGTCTTGAACACAGACAGAGGTCTATTGGTAATCCCTCTTATGTATGCAGGGAGGCAGTTGAAGAGTCTTGGGCTCCCTGACATTTTTTTTTTATCTCTTAGCGTACCAGTGGCACCCCTGCTAGTCATTGGGGAGGTGTATCGCTTGCAGAGTCTTTTGCTTTCGTAGGGAATGATTTTCATGTGCATATTTGAGACTAGTCCCTATAGGATTTTCCAAGTGCATATTATCATGTACCTTTCTCGCCTCCATTCCAGGGAATACAAATCAAAGGACTTCAACCGTTCCTAGTAATTTAGGTGCTTTATCGTACTTACATGTGCCATGAAAGTTCTTTGTATATTCTCAAGGTGTGCAGTTTCGCCTGCCTCATCTTAGATTGCCAGATTTCATCACTTGATATAGAAAATTCATCCTGGATGATGGAGCATAAGAGGGATATATACTCAATTTTAACTACCACTATGTAACTCTCAAAACCATTTTTGTCAAGGCTGATGGACTGACCATATATTCATCTCGCCACTGTTTCTCATATCTTCAGTGTTGCTAACCCCTGTATTCTTCCACAGAAGAAACTTGCTCTTTAGACAAGACATTTCGGGAATGAAAATACCGCAGTACTGCAGATGAGTCTAGTTTATCAAAGTGTCGGTATAGTGTACCATATTTTTATAGTTAATTTGAGTGTCGAGTAGAGTATTTCATCAGCACGCTGATAATGCATCAATTTTTTCTTGACCAATGAAGTCTTAACCAGAAACAAAATTAAGTTGATTGTGTCCATCACGGAGTTAGATTACCTATAATGAATAGGAAACATCTCTCCAGAAATATTTGTTTTTGAATATGTGCTGATTATTTCAAGATTTTTATTGGATATGGTGGATAGATAAAATACATAATAAACGTAGCAAAATAATGAGATGTTCCAGGTTGAAGAAATACAATAAAAATAAAATATTTATTTGTGAATGACTCGTGACGTGGGACACACACACAAACACACACACACACACACACACACACACACACACACACACACATACACACACACACACACACACACACACACACACACACACACACACACACACACACACACGCACACACACACACAGCAACAACAATAAAACTGACATAAAATAAAAACCAAAAATCAACAGAAATATAATACTCGAAACCAAAAGCTGCAGAAACAACAACAATGAATCCGATTGCCCTTGAACTATCATTAGGAATGACTGGACGAGGTTTCATAACTTCAGGCAGCCTCCGCCTGACAGGAAGCCAGCCAGTAGCATCATTCACTGTCAGAAAGTATTAAAATTAAGCCGCAAAACAGGACTAGAGAGAGTGGGGAGAGGGAGGCTTGCTCAACATGCAGGGATAATGAATTAAGAGAGGGACTTGGGAGGAACGACAAGCATGTACTGGACGTGTAACTTCAGTGAGAGGAAAGAGGGTAAGAGAGGTTGTGTGGAGGATTATTATTATTATAATCAAAAAGAAGCGCTAAGCCACAAGGGCTATACAGCGTTGTGTGGAGGAACAGAGAAGAACGGCGGAAAAGTGGCTGAAGTCGCATGGTTATTATTATTATTAAAGATTACCGGTATTCTCCCGGCCCGGGCCTTTTCCAAGTGGTGGCCCGGCCTTGGCTCCCTCTTTAGGGAGTGTCTGAGACCTAAGTCTCCCATGGGAGGAGGCACAAGTACCTCCTCATCTTGGGGACCAACTGTCCCCAGGCCTAGCCACAAGCTTGGCCTCTCTGGTCTGCCATCCCAGCCCCAAGGGGGCAAATGGGAATGACAGTCTTGTGAGCTACAAGCTCTGGCTCTGGCACCTACCCCGCCCTAGAAGGGCTAAGCATGGTGTCGATGACACATGAAGTCGCATGGGACTGGTGTGGTCTTGGGACCTTGTTGACGCCACGTGTGAGTTTTAAGAAAGCATTGGTTTATATAGGGAAAGTTACATGTGTAGTAATCTAGAGTTTAGTGAAGTCAGGTGGTGTGAACATTTGTGAGGTCACCTAGTCAAATCATTGATGTAGTTTTAAAATATGTCAGACAAATCTTCCCACGACCTTCACTACCCCACGATCTTCACTACCCCACGATCTTCACTACCCCACGATCTTCACTACCCTACGATCTTCACTACCCCACAATCTTCATTACCCTACGATCTTCACTACCCTACGATCTTCACTACCCCACGATCTTCACTACCCTACGATCTTCACTACCCCACGATCTTCACTACCCCACGATCTTCACTACCCCACGATCTTCACTACCCCACGATCTTCACTACCCTACGATCTTCACTACCCTACGATCTTCACTACCCCACGATCTTCACTACCCCACGATCTTCACTACCCCACGATCTTCATTACTCCACGATCTTCACTACCCCACGATCTTCACTACCCCACGATCTTCACTACCCTACGATCTTCACTACCCTACGATCTTCACTACCCCACGATCTTCACTACCCCACGATCTTCACTACCCCACGATCTTCATTACTCCACGATCTTCACCCACGACTATAAACAATGTGCTATAACCATCTTCAACACAACACCTGAATGCACCGCAAAGAGTGGTAATGTGGCAAGCATCCTTACCATCCCTACCTTTAAACATTTGCCAAGATATCAAAGTGGCCACGATATATATCGCCTCCATCAATAATCTTAACAAATAACTGTTACTTCACCAATATTTACCTCTGGCATCCACTCTCTCCCTTGTGGTCAGTGTGACAAGAGGTACGTGGGGAAGACTGGTAGGGGTCTCTTTATTAAGATCAAAGAACACAAATATGCGTGTAGCAAGGATAACCTAAGTCATGCCTGTGTGCTTCTTGGAGAGGCAGAGGCACATTTAGTGAAATAGAATGAAGTCCAGCTGGTCATCAAGGAGACGGATTTAAGTTGCCAGAACACAGATAACATGCGCATAGGAGAAAGAAACTAAGGACGACCGTTTTGTCCGACTTGGAACACTAACTTGATAATTAGCAAGTTATATGTGTATTGTTCCAGTCACAATATTGTGCCTTTTTCTTCTTTATATTGCCAGTGTTTAGTTGCAGAAATCAGGATGTTGCACCACATCTACAACATTGGTATACCTGCTTCTCGAACACGGATCGTCTCGCCCACCTAGGAGACACAGCCCTCCAGCGAACATAAGAATGTAAAGTGAAATGAAGGAGCATAGCAGTAGGTCTGCTGATCCATGCTAGGCAGGTCCTTCTCTAATTTGATCAACATGTTTATGAGGCTACTTGGTGACCACATAACTGACCGGTGAACGTCAGACAACCTCACATTTACCATTCCTTACATACCGTAAATATGTTTCTTTAAGCTCCGTGTATGTTTGGAGTGAGGAAATACACATCTGCAGCATCAGGGTATCTTTATTTGGAGACGTTTCACCAAAAAAAAGGGTAGATGAGAGAGACGTGGAGAGACTTGCAGTGCTGCCTGAGAGATGTGGAGAGACGTGTAGTGCTGCCTGAGAGATGTGAAGAGACTTGTAGTGCTGCCGGAGAGACGAAGAGAGACTTGTATTGCTGCATGAGAGACGTGGAGAGACTTCTACTGTTTCCTGAGAGATGTGGAGAGACTTGTATTGCTGCCGGAGAGACGAAGAGAGACTTGTATTGCTGCCTGAGAGACGAAGCGAGACTTGTATTGCTGCCTGAGACACGAAGAGAGACTTGTATTGCTGCCTGAGAGACATGGAGAGACTTGTACTGCTGCCTGAGAGACGAAAAGAGACTTGTACTGTTGCCTGAGAGACGTCAAGAGACCTGTAATGCTGCCTGAGAGATGTGGAGAGACTTGTACTGCCGCCTGGGAAACGTGGAGAAACTTGTACTGCTGCCTGAGAGATATGGAAACTTGTAGTGCTGCCTGAGAGATCCGGAGAGACTTGTACTGCTTCCTGAGAGACGAATAGAGACCTGTATAGCTGCCTGAGAGACGTGGAGACAATTGTATTGCTGCCTGAGTCACGTGGAGAGACTTGTATTGCTGCCTGAGAGACGAAGAGAGAATTATATTGCTGCCTGAGAGACTTGGAGAGACTTGTATTGCTGCCTCAGAGACGAAGAGAGGATTGTATTGCTCCTGAAAGACGAAGAGAGACTGTAATGCTGCCTGAGAGACGAAGAGAGACTTGTATTGCTGCCTGAAAGTCGATAAGACACTTCTATTGCTTCCCGAAAGACGAAGAGAGACTTATTTTGCTGCTTGAGAGACGAGTAGAAACTTGTATTGCTGCCTGAGAGACGTGGAGACTTGTGTTGCTGCCTGAGAGAAGAAGAGAGACTTCCATTGCTCATGAGAGACGAAGAGAGATTTGTATTGATGCCTGAGAGACGTGGAGAGACTTGTATTGCTCCTGAGAGACGAAGACAGACTTGTAATGCTGCCTGAGAGACGAAGAGAGACTTGTATTACTCCTGAGAGACGAAGAGAGACTTGTATTGCTGCCTCAGAGTCGAAAAGAGACTTGTACTGCTGCCTGAAAGACGAAGAGAGACTTGTATTGCTGTCTGAGAGACGATGAGAGACTTGTTTTGCTGCCTGAGAGACATGGAGAAACTTGTATTGCTGCCTGAGAGATGGGGAGAGACTTGTATTGCTTCCCGAAAGACGAAGAGAGACTTGTATTGCTCCTGAGAGACGAAGAAAGACTTGTATTACTGCCTGAGAGACGTCTAGAGACTTGTATTGCTGCCTGAGAGATGTGGAGAGACTTGTATTGCAGCGTGAGAGACGTGGAGAGACTTGTATTACTGCCAGAAAGATGTGGAGAGACTTGTACTGCTGTCAGAGAGACGAAGAGAGACTTGTATTGCTGCCTCAGAGAAGAAGAGAGGATGGTATTGCTCATGAGAGACGAAGAGAGACTTGTAATACTGCCTGAGAGACGAAGAGAGACTTGAAATGCTTCCCGAAAGACGAAGAGACACTTGTATTGCTCCTGAGAGACGAAGAAAGACTTGTATTTCTGCCTGAGAGACCTGGAGAGACTTGTATTGCTGCCTGAGAGATGTTGAGAGACTTGTTGTGCTGCCTGAGAGACGAAGAGAGACTCATATTGCTGCTTGAGAGACGAGAAGAGACTTGTGTTGCAGCCTCAGAGACGAAGAGAGACTTGCATTGCTCCTGAGATACGAAGAGAGACTTGTATTGCTGTCTGAGAGATGTGGAGAGACTTGTACTGCTGCCTGAGAAAAGAAGAGAGACTTCCATTGATCCTGAGAGACGAAGAGAGACTTGTATTGATGTCTGAGAGACGTGGAGAGATTTGTATTGCTGCCTGAGGGACGACGTGGAGAGACTTGTGTTGCTGCCTGAGAGACGTGAGGAGACTTGTACTACTGCCTGAGAGATGTGGAGAAACTTGTACTGCTGCCTGAGAGACAAAGACACACTTGTATTGCTGCCTGAGAGACGTGGAGAGACTTGTATTGCTGCCTGAGAGATATGGAGAGACTTATATCGCTGCCTGAGAGACGTGGTGGAGAGACTTGTATTGCTGCTTGAGAGAAGTGAAGAGACTTGTATTGCTGCCTCAGAGATGTGGAGAAACTTGTACTGCTGCCTGAGAGACAAAGACACACTTGCATTGCTGCCTGAGAGACGTGGAGAGACTTATATTGCTGCCTGAGAGAGGTGGAGAGGCTTGTGTTGCTGCCTGAGAGATTTGGAGAGACTTTTTTTGCTGCTTCAGAGACATGGAGAGACTTATATTGATCCTTAGAGACGAAGAGAGACTTGTATTGCTGCCACAGAGACGAAGAGAGACTTGTATTGCTCCTGAGAGACGAAGAGAGACTTGTATTGTTGCCTGAGAGTCGAAAAGAAATTTGTACTGCTGCCTGAAAGACGAAGAGAGACTTGTACTGCTGCCTGAGAAACATGGACAACCTTGTATTGCTGCATGAGAGATGTGGAGAGACTTGTATTGCTTCCCGAAGGACGAAGAGCGGTTTGTATTGCTGCCTGAGAGACGAGGAGAGACTTGCATTGCTGTCTGAGATACTTGTATTGCTGATTAAAAGACGTGGAGAGACTTGTTCTGGTGCCTGAGAGTCGAAGAGAAACTTGTATAGCTGCCTGAGAGACGTGGAGAGACTTGTATTGCTGCCTGAGAGACGTGGAGAGACTTCTATTACTGCCTGAAAGATGCAGAGAAACTTGTACTGCTGCCTTAGAGACGAAGAGAGAATTATATTTCTGCTTGAGAGACGAGAGACTTGTATTGCTGCCTGAGAGACGAAGAGAGACTTGTATTGCTCCTGAGAGACGAAGAGAGACTTGTATTGCTGCCTGAAAGACAAAGAGAGACTTGTATTGCTTCCTGAGAAACATGGACAAGCTTGTATTGCTGCCTGAGAGATGTGGAGAGACTTGTATTGCTTCCAGAAAGACGAAGAGAGATTTGTGTTGCTGCCTGAGAGACGAAGAGAGACTTGCATTGCTGTCTGATATACTTGTATTGCTTATTGAGAGACGTGGAGAGACTTGTACTGGTGCCTGAGAGATGTGGAGAGAAGTGTATTGCTGCCTGAGATACTTGTATTGCTGATTGAGAGACGTGGAGAGACTTGTACTGGTGCCTGAGAGACGTGGAGAGACTTGTATTGATGCCTGATAGACGTGGAGAGACTTGTATTGCTGCCTGAGAGATGTGGAGAGACTTGTATTGCTGCCTGAGAGATATGGAGAGACTTATATCGATGCCTGAGAGACGTGGTGGAGAGACTTGTATTGCTGCTTGAGAGAAGTGGAGAGACTTGTATTGCTGCCTCAGAGATATGGAGAAACTTGTACTACTGCCTGAGAGATGTGGAGAGATTTTTATTGCTGCTTCAGAGACGTGAAGAGACTTATACTGCTTCTGAGTGACGAAGAGAGACTTGTATTGCTGCCACAGAGACGAAGAGAGACTTGTATTGTTGCCTGAGAGTCGAAAAGAGATTTGCACTGCTGCCTGAAAGACGAAGAGAGACTTGTATTGCTGCCTGAGAAATATGGACAAGCTTGTATTGCTGCCTGAGAGATGTGGAGAGACTTGTATTGATTCCCGAACGAAGAAGAGAGATTTGTATTGCTGCCTGAGAGACGAAGAGAGACTTGCATTGCTGTCTGAGATATTTGTATTGCTGATTGAGAGACGTGGAGAGACTTGTACTGGTGCCTGAGAGACGAAGAGAGACTTGTATTGATGCCTGAGAGACGTGGAGAGACTTGTATTGCTGCCTGAGAGACGTGGAGAGACTTGAATTACTGCCTGAAAGATGTGGAGAAACTTGTACTGCTGCCTGAGGGACGAAGAGAGACATATATTTCTGCTTGAGAGACGAGAGACTTGCATTGCTGCCTGAGAGACGATGAGAGACTTGCATTGCTTCATAGAGACGAAGAGAGATTTGTATTGCTGCCTGAGAGATGTGGAGAGACTTGTACTGTTGCCTGAGAGACGAAGACAGACTTGCATTGCTCCTGAGATACGAAGAGAGACTTGTATTGCTGCCTGAGAGACGTCGAGAGACTTGTTCTGCTGTCTGAGAGACGAAGAGATACTTGTTTTGATGCCTGATAGACGTGGAGAAACTTGTATTGCTGCCTGAGAGATGTGGAGAGACTTGTATTGCTGCCTAAGAGATGTGGAGAGACTTGTATTGCTGGCTGAGAGACGAATAGAGGCTTGTATTGCTGTCTGAGATACGTGTATTGCTGCCTGAGAGACGTTGAGAGACTTGTATTACTGCCTGAGAGATGTGGAGAAACTTGTATTGCTGCCTGAGAGACTTGGAGAGACTTGAATTACTGCCTGAAAGATGTGGAGAAACTTGTACTGCTGCCTGAGAGACGAAGAGAGACTTATATTTCTGCTTGAGAAGCGAGAGACTTGCATTGCTGCCTGAGAGACGATGAGAGACTTGCATTGCTCCTGATAGACGAGGAGAGATTTGTATTGCTGCCTGAGAGATGTGGAGAGACTTGTACTGCTGCCTGAGAGACGAAGAGAGACTTGCATTGCTCCTGAGAGACGAAGGAAGACTTGTATTGCTGCCTGAGAGACGTCGAGAGACTTGTTCTGCTGTCTGAGAGACGAAGAGATACTTGTTTTGATGCCTGATAGACGTGGAGAGACTTGTATTGCTGCCTGAGAGATGTGGAGAGACTTGTATTGCTGCCTGAGAGACGCGGAGAGACTTTTATTGCTGCCTGAGAGACGCGGAGAGACTTGCATTCCTGTCTGAGATACGTGTATTGCTGCCTGAGAGTCGTTGAGAGACTTGTATTACTGCCTGAGAGATGTGGAGAAACTTGTACTGCTGCCTGAGAGACAAAGACACACTTGCATTGCTGCCTGAGAGACGTGGAGAGACTTGTATTGCTGCCTGAGAGAGGTGGAGAGGCTTGTGTTGCTGCCTGAGAGATTTGGAGAGACTTATTGCTGCTTCAGAGACATGGAGAGACTTGTATTGCTCCTGAGAGACGAAGAGAGACTTGTATTGTTGCCTGAGAGTCGAAAAGAGATTTGTACTGCTGCCTGAAAGACGAAGAGAGACTTGTGCTGCTGCCTGAGAAACATGGATAAGCTTGTATTGCTGCCTGAGAGATGTGGAGAGACTTGTATTGCTTCCCGAAAGACGAAGAGAGATTTGTATTGCTGCCTGAGAGACGAAGAGAGACTTGCATTGCTGTCTGAGATACTTGTATTGCTGATTGAAAGATGTGGAGAGACTTGTACTTGTGCCTGAGAGACGAAGAGAGACTTGTATTGCTGCCTGAGAGACGTGGAGAGACTTGTATTGCTGCCTGAGAGACGTGGAGAGACTTGTATTACTGCCTGAAAGATGTGGAGAAACTTGTACTGCTGCCTGAGAGACGAATAGAGATTTATATTTCTGCTTGAGAGACGAGAGACTTGTATTGCTGCCTGAGACACGAAGAGAGACTTGTATTGCTCCTGAGAGACGAAGAGAGACTTGTATTGTTGCCTGAGAGTCGAAAAGAGATTTGTACTGCTGCCTGAGAGACGAAGAGAGACTTGTATTGCTGCCTGAGAGACGAACAGATACTTGCATTGCTCCTGAGAGACGAAGAGAGACTTGTATTGCTGCCTGAGAGACGTCGAGAAACTTGTTCTGCTGTCTGAGAGCGAAGAGAGACTTGTATTGATGCCTGATAGACGTGGAGAGACTTGTATTGCTGCCTGAGAGATGTGGAGAGACTTGTATTGCTGCCTGAGAGACTTGTATTGCTGCCTGAGAGACGTCGAGAGACATGTATTGCTGCCTGAGAGAAGTGGAAAGATTTGTATTGCTGCCTGAGAGGCGTAGATAGACTTGTATTGCTGCCTGAGAGACGTGGAAAGAACATAAGAACATAAGAAAGAAGAACACTGCAACAGGCCTATTGACCCTTTGGAAGCAGGTCCATGCCAGCCCCCCGGCCTAGAACAATGACCACCTAGTCAGGTCACTTCCACTTAAAGAAAGAGCACGGCACCAGGCCTGGTAGCCCAAGCTAGTCAGGTCCAACTCACACCCACCCACATCCACTCGTGTATTTATCCAATCTTTTTTTAAAACTGCACAACGTCCTAGCTTCTATGACGGGACTCGGGAGTTTATTCCACTCATCCACAACTCTATTACCAAACCAGTGCTTTCCTATATCGTTCCTGAATCTGAACTTTTCCACCTTGAAGCCATTGCTGCGAGTCCTGTCTTGGCTGGATATTTTCAGTACGCTCTTTACATCCCCTTTATTTATTTCTGCTTTCCATTTATACACCTCAATCATATCCATCCCTAATTCTACACCTATCTAGAGAGTGCAGATTCAGGGCCCTCAGTCTGTCTTCATAGGGTAGATTTCTGATACATGGGATCAACTTTGTCATCCTCCTCTGTACGTTTTCCAGTGCATTTATATCCATTCTGTAATACGGTGACCAGAACTGAGCAGCATAGTCTAAATAAGGCCTTACCAAGGATATATAGAGTTGAAGAACAAACTGAGGTCTTCTATTATTCATACTTCTTGATATGAAGCCATGGATTCTGTTAGCTTTTTTGTGAACACTTATGCACTTTTTTGCGAACACTTATGCACTGTTGTCTTGGTTTCAGATTACTGCTAACCAGAACTCCTTTTCGCAGTCAGTAGTAATAAGATCTACATTATTTAATTTATATGTGGCATGGTTATTTTCCTGTCCAACATTTAGCACTTTGCATTTGTCTATATTAAACTTCATCTGCCACTTCTTCGACCACTGCATCAGTCTATTCAAATCATCCTAAAGTGCACTAATGTTCTCAATAGAATGAATTAGACGACCCATTTTGGTGTCATCAGCAAATTTGCTTATGTCGCTATTTATTCCAATCTATATCGTTTATGTAAATTGTGAACAACAAGGGGCCCAACACTGACCTGCAGAGCACCGCTTGTGACGTGCCCCCATTCTGATTTCTCCCCATTTATGCAAACTCTTTGCTGCCTATTTGTCAACCACGCCTCTACTCAGGAAAAAATTTCTCCTCCTATTCCATATGCCTTAAGTTTCCTCAAAAAACTCTGATGTGGAACTCTATCGAAAGCCTTACTGAAGTCCATATACACAATATCATATTCAGTACCATGATCTACCTCCGCAAACACCTTAGAAAAAGAGTAAATGCGTAAGACAGGAACGCCCCTTAGTGTTGAGATTCATTTATCAATTTATGCCTATCAAGATGGCTACGAATTGCCTCGGCAATTATTGATTCCATAAATTTTCCCACTGTGGAGGTAAGGCTTATTGGTCTATAGTTCGAAGCTAAGGACCTGTCACCTGCCTTGTAAATAGGTATTACATTTGCCATTTTCCATATATCAGGCACAGTACCAGTTTGTAGTGATATGTTGACAAGATTAGCCAAAGGTTTGCAAAGTTCCTCTTTACATTCCTTTAAAACTCTTGCAAACAATTCATCGGGGCCTGAGGATTTGTTGCTGCCTGAGAGACGTGGAGAGACTTGTATTGCTGCCTGAGAGACGTGGAGAGACTTGTATTGCTGCCTGAAAGACATGGAGAAACTTGTATTGCTGTCTGAGAGACGTGGAGAGACCTGTATTTGTGCCTGAGACGTGGAGAGACTTGTATTGCAGCCTGAGAGATGTGGAGAGACTTGTACTGCTGCCTGAGAGATGTGGAGACTGTTGTACTGCTCCCTGACAGACGTGGAGAGACTTGTATTGCTGCCTGAGTAACGTGGAGAGATACTCTTGTGTTGCCGAGGCTGGATGTTCACCTCCTTCGTAGTCTGGTGTAAGTGTGTGAGGAAGGAAACAGAAGAGGGAGAGAAGAAGGGAGAAAAAAGGAGGAAGAAACAAAGAGGGAGGAGAAGAGGAAGAAAGAAAAAGAAAGGGATGGGAGGGGGAAGAGATAAGAAAGGCGGAGAGTGAAAAATGGAAGAGGTTAGAAGGTAGGTGCAGGAGAGAGAGAGAAAGAGAATGGAGTAGGAAGAGAGAGAAGGTTGTTGACACAGCTTTTAAAAAAAAAGTTGTACCAAAAAACATTCCCGCTGGATAACCATAAAAACTCTGCACTTCATATACACACCACCAACATTTATTCACATAATTTCAACGTTGCTGGAAAAAAAGACTCACAAGGTGGGCTATTTTACAGCGAGTTAATAACCAACACGACGTGTTTTTCTTTTATTTGTGTTTGTGTGTGTGTGTGTGTGTGTGTGTGTGTGTGTGTGTGTGTGTGTGTGTGTGTGTGTGTGTGTGTGTGTACTCACCTAATTGTACTCACCTAATTGTGGTTGCATGGGTCGAGACTCAGCTCCTGGCCCCGCCTCTTCACTGAGTGCTACAAGGTCCTCTCTCTCCCTGCTCCATGAGCTTTATCATACCTCATCTTAAAGCTATGTATGGTTCCTGCCTCCACTACCTCACTTGCTAGGCTATTCCACTTCCTGACTACTCTATGACTGAAGAAATACTTCCTAACATCCCTTTGACTCATCTGGGTCTTCAACTTCCAATTGTGACCCCTTGCTTCTGTGTCCCCTCTCTGGAACATCCTGTCTCTCTCCACTTTGTCTATTCCACGCACTATTTTGTATGTTGTTATCATGCCTTCCTAACCCTCCTGTCCTCCAGTGTCGTCAGGCCGATTTCCCTTAACGTTTCTTCATAGGACATTCCCCTTAGCTCTGGAACTAACCTTGTCGCAAACCTTTGCACTTTCTCTAATTTCTTGATGTGCTTGATCAAGTGTGGGTTCCAAACTGGTGCTGCATACTCCAATATAGGCCTGACGTACACGATGTACAGTGTCTTGAACGATTCCTTACTAAGGTATCGGAACGCTATTGTCAGGTTTGCCAGGCGCCCAGATGCTGCAGCAGTTATCTGGTTGATGGGTGCTTCCGAGGACGTGCTCGATGTTATACTCAACCCAAGATCTTTCTCCTTGAGCAAGGTTTGCAGTCTTTGGCCACCAAGCCTATACTCCGTCTGCGGTCTTCTTTGCCCTTCCCCGGTCTTCATAAAAAAATTTTTATTTAAAACAATGCGATACAAGGTGACAGAAATATATCAAAAATATACTAAAATGGTTAATGCACAAGAATCCCAATAACCCTAACACATAATAACGACACTATACAGTACAATGGTAATACACCCTCACACACAACACACCGTATATTACAGTGGTATTACAATAAAAACACAACATTACAAGGGTATGAACAAGAGTACCCCCCCCCCCAAAAAAAAATCAAACATTGGAAATTAAAAAGATTGTACAATAAAACATTGTGATAAAAACAAACACACACAATGACACACATACACACACAATGACACACATACACAAGCAATCACGTATACACAACATGACACTACATCTGGCACATTACTAGGTATGACTTCCGCCTGTCAACACACACGTATTCAAGACTTAATCTAAGATCTCAGGTGCCCACCAGAGCACCACAATACTCAAACATTAATTTAGGCGATTATCACGGGGTCTTAACATAGACATAGGTACTTACAATTCAAAGAAAGAAACGGGATAACACTACAAGTCACAAAAATAAAAACATCCAATATAACAAAACAAATCTACGATGTGATATTTTAAATCTCAAATAAACACACAAAAAGAAAAAAAATGCAACCAGTTACATGTAATTTAATATAATATTACTGAAAAAGCACACTATAACACGGCATAAAATATAAACATAAAATAAGAACCAATTACCTTTGCTAGGAAGCACATCTGTACAATATTGTGAGGGAAAAGTTCAATAGATAGGAGTAGTGAGGGAGTATATAGTAACAATAGTTTCATTGTCGGTTACTTGTTAATGTAGGGTAAGTCCAGCTCCCGCTATTCCCCTCCCCCCTCTTTTTCCCCCTCCCGGAAAGTGATAGTTTGATTGCCGGCTGCTTGTTAAGGTAGGGTCAGTCTAGCTCCCGCTATCCCTTCCCCTCCCTCTTCCCCCCCCCCCAAAGGTGACGTGTGGGGCTCAAGTCAAACAGTAAATCACTAGACTCACAGCTCCCAACACTACTGTAAGTACACGTCTGATCATATTTTAGTGGACTTATTGGTTGTAAGCTTAACTTTTGACCAATAATTAACTTAGTCCTTTTAGTCTTGATAGGTTAAAATGTTGTAATAATCACCACATCTTTTAGGTATTGTACTTATCATGGAGAGTGATTTCTTAAGCAGTGGGTAACCTGTCTATCTTTACAGCTTGAAAGGACAGAGAGGGTCACCTGCTAATCAACGAGTAGAATTGAAGGAGACGGACTAACGTTCTGAGACGTCCCAAATTCTGATCCACTTACCTGTTTGTGTATGCAAGTAGCAGGATATAACCCCTCATCATTGCAGTGGAGAAAACCTGCTTTCCTGTCATCTGGACGGATTATTGACGGCTATAAAATCTGTGAAGAACGAGCCGATGGGTTGTCATCAACACCTGCGACACCCCTATCATCGGCAATGGCTACGATTTCAACAACACGCCGTGTCACCAATACCAGACACCCAAGTTTTATATATATATATATATATATATATATATATATATATATATATATATATTAGCGTTGAATTCAGATATCATTTATATTTTTCATTTTTCTTTTTCTTTAAGGTAAGATCAATATTTCATTTTTAAGTGTTTTATATTTTATATTTTCTAAACAATAAAGTGTTTGTTTGTCAGTTTTTGTTCTTTTTCTATTCATTAATTTTCCTGAGGAGGAGCCAGGCTTGGTAATACTGTCTGAAGTTGTTACAGGGCTGAGTAAGCCTTCACAAGTGGCGACCTTGCCAGGATCAACTCTACTGAATCAATATTCAATTCATCTCGAATCTACCATTGGAACTTCAACGCCGCATACCACAGACGGTTACCACCAGCCATGAGTAATCATTCTCCATGGTAGGACTACGGCACAGGTATTTAAAAGATTTGGTGATTGTTATAGTCTCAATTTACTGTAAGTCAAGTCAGGCAGGATATAATAGTTAATTCTGCCACCTATTTTTGTGTGAGCTTGAAACACTTTGGAGGATTAGACTCTAGGGACCCGAGATTTTCCAGTGACAATATTTTTCATTGAGCTCTTTATTTTACCAAGGGAACTGTCGTAGGACACTCTTGATTTGTTGGTCAGAAGATTGGATGGTCAAGTGACCTCATTCTACTTACTGTTTGCTCGGAGCCGGCATAGAACCCTTCGTTTCCATTAATACATATTGTTTAATTGAAGTAGGGATCGAGCCCTCTGGTTTATTTACAGTTTGAGCGGAGCAGGAATTGAACCCTCCGTTTTCTTTGATACCCGTTTCATTTTTCCCTGGTAGTTTAAGTTATTCTTGCAAGTATGGAGGAATACCAGTTTTGGATGAATGCTGGAAGTAAGTTAGGAATAACAGGGAAAAATTTAGAATCTTTCATTAGTGCTAAGATCCATGAAAGACTTGAAAGACATAATTGAGAGAGAAGAGAGACAGAAATGGAAAGAGAAGAGAAAGAGGAGAGAGATAGAATTGAAAGAGAAAACCAAGATAGACAGTTAGAAAGGGAGAAAGAAGACAAAAAGAAGCGTGATAGACTTGATCGTGAGGTGAGAGCTAGAGTACGTGAGGAACAAGTTAAATTAAGAGAACTTGAGGAAAGAGCAAAGGATAGAGAATATGAGTTAAGGGAGAGAGAAAAAGATTGCGAGCTCGAACAAACTCGCCTTGAATTAAAGAATGAAAAGTTAACTTTCTCGCAACAGCAATTAGAGGAAGGAATAATGGAACAACGTGCAGCTAGTACACATATTCCAACACCTAATTTACCTCCCTTCACAGAGGGGGAAGATATCACTTCATACATTATCAGGTTTGAAAATACCGGTACTCTCTGTGAATGGCCTGCTGACACCTGGGCTACCAGGTTAGGAATGTTATTTTCTGGTACAGCTTTGAATATCTATGCAACTTTGTCACAGGATATCATATGTAATTATAACCTACTGAAGAAGGCAATCCTTAAAGCATATCAAAAAACCACTAATTCTTACAGGAAAGATTTCAGGTATGCCACCTTACAGCCTGGCCAGAACTTTCAGCAGTTACAGGTAACACTCTTTCGTTTGTTCGACTTTTGGATAGAGAGTTCAGGAATTGATCGCAGTTATGAATCTCTTAGAGACTTCATGGTTGATGACCAGTTCCTGACAGCTCTTCCCCATCAGATACGAACATTCATTAGAGAACGTAACCTGATTAAAGCTGAGGAAGTTGCTGAGGCTGCTGACCTGCATGCTGAGGCTCACAATTCCTATAAAGACCTAACGGGATCGAACCCTAAGTACAAGGGTTCATCAGACCTTAAGAAATCAAAGCCTCTAGTGGAAAGTAAAGTGACTTCTTTTATTCCTGTTTGTCATTTGTGTGGTGTTAAGGGACATAAACGTCCAGATTGTCCTTCTAAGAAGGTCCAAAAAGTTGGAAGATGTTTTAAAGGCCGCAATGACCAAGCACACTTTTGTTCAGGAACAGTTAATGGACTTAATGTATCTACCATTTTACGAGACACAGGATGCACATGTATAGTCATTTGTGATAAGTTGTTCCCTAACCTTAAAGAAACTCATTCCTCTGCTATACTTTCAGACTACTTGGGCCGTACGGACACTTTTCCTACCATCCGTTGTTACATTAGGTCTAAATGGTTCACAGGTTGGTCTGAAGCCGAACTAGCTCCCATCACTTCTTGCTCCGTACTAATAGGTAATGTAAAAGGTGCCATTCTTCCTTCTGAGGTTGACCTTTCATCACCAAAGATGGACATAAGTGTTTAAGATCCTCTTCCTGTAGAGTCAGAGAAGCCCCTCGAAAGTTCAGATGAGACAATGTCTCGCGAGATTCATGTGGGATTAAAAACCAGTGATGCTACTCTCGAAAGCGAGGTAGTAGGATCACCGGCTCACTTATTAAATGAAAGTGAAGATATCACCTCCGATACCATAAATGTCTTGACTAGGGCTCAGACCAAAGTCCAGGCTTCTCCTACTGTCCATCCTTTGATTTTCACTGACTTTAAGCCTTTAGATATATCGAAGGACTCCTTTGTTAATTTACAACGTAATTGCCCTTCTCTTCAGAATTGGCATAATGCCGCTAAACAAAATCAAGTTATCCAAAGGAAAAACTTTTCATATAAATTTGAATATATCAAAGGTATCTTGTACAAGTCAGTATTCAAATTAAATTCAGATGAGACAAACTATTCCATCTTAGTTGTTCCAAGTCAATGCAGAGAGACTGTTCTTAAAATGGCTCATGACCTGCCAGTCTCCAGACATTTCTCGCATCGTAAAACCTTAAATAAAATTAGGGGAACCTATATTTGGCCAAAAATGTCCTCAGATGTCACTACCTATTGTAGATCGTGTAAAGTTTGCCAACTGTCATCCTCCCGAGGTACCAGGCGAGTACCTATGGTCAAAATGCCAGTCTTTACGGTACCCTTTGAAAGAGTAGCTATTGACATCGTTGGTCCTTTATCTCCACTTTCATCTGGGGGACATAGATATATATTAACATTAGTTGATTATGCTTCGAGTTTCCCTGAAGCTGTATCCTTAAAGACCATTACTACAGATGTGGCTGAAACCCTTTTGTCCATCTTCTCCAGAGTGGGCATCCCTAGAGAAATTTTGTCTGACCATGGGACAAAATTCACATCTGACTTAATGCAACATCTATCCCAACTTCTGGGAGTGAAGCCTCTCTTCACCACACCCTATCATCCCAGCTGTAATGGGAGGATTAAGCGCCAGCATTCGATTCTGAAGTCCATTTTAAGGAAACTTTGCTCCCTTAAACCTAAGGAGTGGCATCGTTACCTACCCTGTGCTTTGTTTGCCATGAGAGAAGTTCCCAGTGACTCTTTGGGGTTTTCACCTTTTGAACTTCTCTATGGTAGACAGGCCAGAGGCCCATTGTCCATCCTTCATGACTTATGGACTAATGAGGAGCTGAGTGCTGAGGTTCAATCTTCTTACCAGTTTCTCCTTGACCTTAGATCCAAACTTGAGGAGACCTCTGACATAGTTTCGAAAAACCTAAGCTTGTCAATGGACCAGTACAAAACCTATTTTGATTCCAAAAGTCAGAGGAGAAGTTTTAAAGTAGGGGATGAAGTCTTGGTACTTTTGCCTATCAAGTCATATAAATTATTAGTAGCATGGAAAGGTCCATATAAAGTATTAAAAATTTGTGGGAAAGTTGACTACCTCATAGAAGTCAAGGGGAAACCTAAGCTTTATCATAACATCCTTAAGAAATATTACCGAAGAAATTCGGTTAACTGCCTTAATAACTTTGACTTAGTTTTTCCACACGAACTTGATAAAACAACTGAAGAATGTAAGGTGTGCGTAATTGACACCTCTAACTTAGACTATGATGAAGAACTACATGACTTGGTGACTCTTGACCACTCGGGCGCAACCAACATTAATATTAATGAATCTTTGGATGACCGTAGGAGACATGAACTACTTCAATGTGTGAGTAACTTTTCAGACGTCTTTACTGATATTCCAGGTGTTACCTCCACGGAAGTCCATAAGATTGACTTAGTGACAGACAATCCTATCAAACTAAAATTATACCCAGTTCCAGTTCACCTTAGGGATGCATTTGACCGAGAGGTAGACAAATTATTAAAACTAAAGATCATTGAACCTTCAGTATCTGCATATTGCTCACCAGTAGTCATGGTTAAGAAGGAGGATAATTCATATAGACTTGCTATTGACTTCAGAGGCCTTAATGTTATAACTCGGTGGGATGCTGAGCCTATGCCCTTAATAGATAGCGATCTACACAAATTTTATGACTCTTCCTTCTTTTCAGAGATTGATATTGCGCAGGCATATCATCAAGTAATGTTAGATCCTTCTTCTAAGCAGTACACCGCTTTTCCTACACACCAAGGACTGATGCAATATAGAACTATGCCCTTCGGTTTGGTAACTGCCTGTGCTACCTACGTTAGACTGATGAGAAAGGTCTTGGGTAATATGCCAAATGTTTCAGTTTATTTTGATAACATTTACGTAATGACATCCACGTGGGGCGAACATATCCAAACATTAACATCAGTTTTGCGTAGGTTACGCTCACATGGCCTCACTGCCAAGCCGAAGAAATGCTTCCTTGGGTATAACAAGATTAGATATCTTGGACTGATACTTTCTAATAACTCTCTGCAGCCTCTCCCCAGTAAGATCAAAGCTTTATTAGAATTTAAATTCCCCAAAACCAAGAAGCTCATGCGTAGCTTTCTTGGTTCTGTAAATTTTTATGCACGGTTTATCCTGAACCTTACTGATCTTACAGGCATCTTATCCGACTTCCTTAAAAAGTCTCTGAAGGAACCTCTTGAACTTTCTGACGTAGCTCGGGAAAAGTTTAATGAGATTAAAAATATCTTCTCGAAAGACCCTACACTTAAGATTCCAGATATTTATAAAACATTTTGTTTAAGAACTGATGCCTCCAATACTGGCTTAGGTGCAGTGCTACTACAATACCATGATGGTACTCCCTTCCCTGTATGCTTCCTAAGCCAGAAACTCCTTCCCGCAGAAACGAGATACTCCACCATAGAAAAGGAATGTTTGGCCCTTGTGTGGGGTATCTCCAAACATAAATTTTATTTGCTGGGAAAAGAATTCATTTTAGAAACGGACTACAAACCTTTGATATACCTAGAAACTTTTAAGGGAACCGACAGTCGCCTCTTGAGATGGACATTGGCACTCCAGGCTTTTAAGTTCCATATTGTGTATATCAATGGTTCATCCAATCATTTCTCTGACTGGTTAAGTAGTGAGTCAGTAGAAGATTTGTTGCCTTATGCGACTTCCACATGTTTGAACTTTTTCCTCGCCTATTCTTCTTATACTCCTTGACTATAAGTCTTGATATGGGGGAGTGTGAGGGAAAAGTTCAATAGATAGGAGTAGTGAGGGAGTACATAGTAACAATAGTTTCATTGCCGGCTACTTGTTAAGGTAGGGTAAGTCCAGCTCCCGCTATTCCCCCCCCCCCTCTTTTTCCCCCTCCCCGAAAGTGATAGTTTGATTGCCGGCTGCTTGTTAAGGTAGGGTCAGTCTAGCTCCCGCTATCCCTTCCCCTCCCTCTTCCCCCCCCCCGAAAGGTGACGTGTGGGGCTCCAGTCAAACAGTAAATCACTCGACTCACAGCTCCCAACACTACTGTAAGTACACGCCTGATCATATTTTAGTGGACTTATTGGTTGAAAGCTTCACTTTTGACCAATAATTAACTTAGTCCTTTTAGTCTTGATAGGTTAAAATGTTTTAATAATCACCACATCTTTTAGGTATTGTACTTATCATGGAGAGTGATTTCTTAAGCAGTGGGTAATCTGTCTCTCTTTATAGCTTGAAAGGACAGAGAGGGTCACCTGCTAATCAACGAGTAGAATTGAAGGAGATGGACTAACGTTCTGAGACGTCCCAAGTTCTGATCCACTTACCTGTTTGTGTATGCAAGTAGCAGGATATAACCCCTCATCATTGCAGTGGAGAAAACCTGCTTTCCTGTCATCTGGACAGATTATTGACGGCTGTAAAATCTGTGAAGAACGAGACGGTGGGTTGTCATCAACACCTGCGACCCCCCCATCATCGGCAACGGCTACGATTTCAACAACACGCCGTGTCACCAACACCAGACACCCAAGTTTTATATATATATATTAGCGTTGAATTCAGGTATCATTTATATTTTTCATTTTTCATTTTCTTTAAGGTAGGATCAATATTTCATATTTAAGTGTTTTATATTTTATATTTTCTAAACAATAAAGTGTTATGTTTGTCAGTTTTTGTTCTTTTTCTATTCATTAATTTTCCTGAGGAGGAGCCAGCCTGGGTAATACTGTCTGAAGTTGTTACAGGGCTGAGTAAGCCTTCACAAATATACACCAATGACTTGTATCGAGAGATGACGGAAGACCTTTTAACTTCTGTACATACAAAGTCGTAACAGATATAGCGACGTCACCTTTACATAGGAGACGTATATAAACATGGAGATAACAAAACATTCACATAACTATTACACACAATTAGTCACAGCTGACCAGCCCGTTAGATTACCCACTGAACGCTCGCAAACTATCTCAAATCTCTTAACTCCAAGGCTTTATATTCAGACGGTAAGTCTTTCTCCCATCTCCCCTCATATACCAACCTATTTCGACACTTTGTCCTATAAATCGTTCCCGCTAAAACCCGAATTCTACTATTACCTTCAACGTGCCTCATAGCCCATGACACAAATATAATCGGCCACAACGTACGACACCGCTCGTTGTACATGCATGTCAACCCCACCCACATCAAAACTCGAACGCTAGGAGTGCCGACAAACATTCCCCCCCACCAAGCGCAAAACCCTACTGAACCACTCACATACCATACCTAAAGTCTCACAGAAATACAAAACGTAAAAAGCAGATTCCTCCACCCCGCACGCCGGACAACCCTGGTCCTCCCCCAAACGCCTATTATACAACACTAACTCGGACGGCAAGATTCTATGCAAAAATTTAAAAACCACTTCCCGTACTTGAGCAAGGAGACGCAACCGTTGAACCCGCCTCCATATAATCACTCCACGCATACATGGGGTACATTCCTTCAACTCGCACCACGACTCTCTCTATACTCGCCCTTTCCAAAGTACATAATTTAACACGTCGCACGTCCCTCATGCGCAATAACACACGAAGCATCGACTAGCACCTAATTAAATCCCTCTCTCCCCACCACCTGCACAGGTCGTGATACATTTCAGTTAACCCACAATGCATCCCACCCAGTCGGAGAAAATGACACTTCACATAACATGCTATGACACGAGCCTCTAGAGGAATGAGACCTAACCCTCCCTGATGCATTGGTGTCTCTACCACCGCTCTTGTGAGCCAATCGCAACCCGAGCCCCACAAAAATCTATAAACTCTATGCAAAAGACGTTTGACATACCCCTGCAACAGAGGATACAGTGCAGCAACATGCCATACTTTGCTATAAAGCAGAACATTAATGACCACCGCCCTCTGGTTCAGGGTTAAATGTCGCGGTCGTAGACTATTTAAGCACCTCAAGACACTGTGTACCACCCTCCCCGAGTTACATGCCCTCGTCTGATCAACCTCTCGCATATACTGAATACCACATAGTGATACGATCAACCACCTTCCACCTCTCTGGACCATCTCCATCCCCCACCCACTCTCCCAACTCCATAATCTTCGATTTTTCTCTATTAACACACATCCCCGTAGCCTTACCAAATATAGTATCATTTACATAACCCACAAGGGCCGGTCGACCACTACTCGAACCCAACGACGAATCTACTCCCTGTCCACAAACAGCCCAGTAAGAAGGGTCCTGTATACATGCAAAAAGCATTTGAGACATGGGGCATCCCTGTCGAATGCCCCTGTTTAAGTGGATAACTTTGCATTTGGCTGGATTAAATTCGAGAAGCCAGTTGCTGGACCAGGTGTCCAGTCTGTCTAAGGACCAACCCCTGTGGCACCCCGCTTGTCACAGGTGCCCACTGTGATACCTCATCACCTACCATGGCTCATTGTTGCCTCCCTGTCAGGTGTTCTCTGATCCATTGCAGTGCCCTTCCTGTTATATGCACCAATCTCCTGTGAGGAACTGTGTTGAAGACCTTCTTGCAGTCCAAGAAGATGCAGTCAACCCACCACTCTTTCTCGTGTCTTCTGTTACTTTATCATAAAACTCCAGTAGGTTTGTGACACAGGATTTGCCTTCCATGTATCCGTGCTGATTGTCGTTTATACTCTTGTTCCGTTCTAGGTGCTCCACCACTCTCCTCCTGATAAACTTCTCCACGACTTTGCATACTATACACGTCAGTGACACTGGTCTATAGTTTAGTGCCTCTTTTCTGTCTCCTTTTTTATATATGGTACTACATTTGCCATCTTCCATACCTTAGGTGGTTAGTGGCACACACAACATTTCTGCTCCCTCTCTAAGGACCCACGGGGAGATGTTGTCTGGTCCCATTGCTTTTGAGGTATCAAGGTCCCTTAGCAGTTTCTTCACCTTCTCCTCATTTGTGTGTATGCCATCTAACACTTGTTGGTATATTCCTTGTTGCCGTACCCCTCTGTTCTGTCCATCCAGAGGCCTTCCTGCATCCACTGTAAATATTTCCTTAAATCTCTTGTTGAGCTCCTCACATACCTCTTGATCGCTTCTGGTGAGTTCCCTACCTTCTTTCCTCAGCCTGATCACCTGGTCTTTGACTGTTTTCCTCCTAATGTGGCTATACAGTAGTTTTGAGTCAGACTTGGTTTTCGATGCTATGTCGTTTTCGTACTGTCGCTGGGCCTACCAACTTATCTGTGCATACTCGTTTCTGGCTCTTCGACTAGTCTTTCTATTTTCCTGGGTCCTTTGCCTCCTGTACCTTTTTCATTCTCTGGTGCACTTCGTTTTTGCCTCCCTACACCTTCGGGTAACCCAAGGACTCGCTTTGGCCTTCCCATTATTTCTATTGCCCTTGGGAACAATCCTTTCCTCTACCTCCCTGCATTTTCTTGCTACGTATTCCATAATTTTTTTTACTGACTTTCCTGCCAATTCTCTGTCCCACTGAACCTCCTGCAGGAAGTTCCTCATACCTGTGTAGTCCCCCTTTTTACAGTTTGGCTTTTCCCATCCAACACCTGTTACCCTCTCTACTTGTAATTTTTTTTTTTATTTTATTTAAAAACTTTACAGCTTAATATTAAATAAAAAGATATAAAATGGGTACAGTAGGATCCTCAGTCCTACACAACATACACTAACAAGTTTTAACAACACATTGTAATTGACATAAAAGAGGTTACCCATATACACTCACAAATTTTTCCATATAACATACTACTATAATATAAACAATATAAACTATATAAACTATATAAAATATAAACTATATATACCTTTCAGATTTATATAGTTAACATACATGACTGACATATGACAAAGGTTCACAACCTTCACAGTAGATAATCAGAGGAATGACCTACATCACAATCTCAGTTAAAAAAAAAAATACATGCTCTTCCCAAAATCAACCTCCTATACAATAAGAATTACCTAAAAACATACATACGTGCCTCACTACAATCCATCTTTAAGCATTGAAAAAATGAAAATCCTAAGCCTCAAACTTATACTAAATAAATATTAATTAATATTACTAAATATTAATACAGCCTCTTCCACCTGCTGAGCACATTATATAAAGTAAGAGACTAAACCATACTCTCCCATTACAAAATTTTAAAGAGGCATTACAAATTTATGGAAGTCATTAGCGTTCCATCTCTCATCAACTGGATGAGCACATTATATAATGCTAAAATAAAGTCAGTACACTCGCTAAAAACCCCAACACTAAACACAACCAACATAATTTAAATAACCTCTCATTGCGATACGATTATCGCACATGAAATATGCCCAATAAAGGCTATAAACGCACACTCTACATAAACCCAAAAGCTCTTCAAGATCTTACACCTATAATCTTGACACCATTCACACTTAATACATGAAGAAGGTCATGACGACCCTGACACATCAAACACAGAATTCTCCATTCGTTACTACGTAATTACTTGATATCACCTTTGCTTTCTGTGCCCACTTGCATGCTACATACACTTATGCCACACATATACACCTTCTATACCCACATACACCTCACTCTCACCCCTCCCCAGGAGGCTACCCCGCTGTGTCCCCATGAATTCCCCCTTCTCGTATGTAATCCCCAACCCCCCCCCCCCTTACTCACTCAGCCCAAGTCGTAGATTCATGAGAAACCCTAACGTTAACATTCTATACCCTTCCGAAAAATCCTTCCCCCACCTCCTCCCATACAGTTCTCTATTACGACACATCGTACGATAAACCTTTACGGCTAGTACCCGCCTCCGCACCTCACAATCCCCCCTCCACCTCATCACCCACCTCTGGAGTATCTGAGAGAGTTAGAGCAAAGGAAGGGGTAGCAGTAATGTTAAATGATCAGTTATGGAAGGAGAAAAGAGAATATGAATGTGTAAATTCAAGAATTATGTGGATTAAAGTAAAGGTTGGATGCGAGAATCATAATAAGCCCCTGGAGAAGAGAGGAATGCAGAGGAGAGAGAGAGATTTTGGGAGATGTTAAGTGAATGTATAGGAGCCACCTCTTGAATCACTTTTAGAGAGGGTGTGGTAGGTAAGTTTGGGGTGCCAGGTGTAAATGATAATGGGAGCCCTTTGATTGAACTTTGTATAGAAAGGGGTTTAGTTATAGGTAATACATATTTTAAGAAAAAGAGGATAAATAAGTATACACGATATGATGTAGGGCGAAATGACAGTAGTTTGTTGGATTATGTATTGGTAGATAAAAGACTGTTGAGTAGACTTCAGGATGTACATGTTTATAGAGGGGCCACAGATATATCAGATCACTTTCTAGTTGTAGCTACACTGAGAGTAAAAGGTAGATGGGATACAAGGAGAATAGAAGCATCAGGGAAGAGAGAGGTGAAGGTTTATAAACTAAAAGAGGAGGCAGTTAGGGTAAGATATAAACAGCTATTGGAGGATAGATGGGCTAATGAGAGCATAGGCAATGGGGTCGAAGAGGTATGGGGTAGGTTTAAAAATGTAGTGTTAGAGTGTTCAGCAGAAGTTTGTGGTTACAGGAAAGTGGGTGCAGGAGGGAAGAGGAGCGATTGGTGGAATGATGATGTAAAGAGAGTAGTAAGGGAGAAAAAGTTAGCATATGAGAAGTTTTTACAAAGTAGAAGTGATGCAAGGAGGGAAGAGTATATGGAGAAAAAGAGAGAAGTTAAGAGAGTGGTGAAGCAATGTAAAAAGAGAGCAAATGAGAGAGTGGGTGAGATGTTATCAACAAATTTTGTTGAAAATAAGAAAAAGTTTTGGAGTGAGATTAACAAGTTAAGAAAGCCTAGAGAACAAATGGATTTGTCAGTTAAAAATAGGAGAGGAGAGTTATTAAATGGAGAGTTAGAGGTATTGGGAAGATGGAAGGAATATTTTGAGGAATTGTTAAATGTTGATGAAGATAGGGAAGCTGTGATTTCGTGTATAGGGCAAGGAGGAATAACATCTTGTAGGAGTGAGGAAGAGCCAGTTGTGAGTGTGGGGGAAGTTCGTGAGGCAGTAGGTAAAATGAAAGGGGGTAAGGCAGCCGGGATTGATGGGATAAAGATAGAAATGTTAAAAGCAGATGGGGATATAGTTTTGGAGTGGTTGGTGCAATTATTTAATAAATGTATGGAAGAGGGTAAGGTACCTAGGGATTGGCAGAGAGCATGCATAGTTCCTTTGTATAAAGGCAAAGGGGATAAAAGAGAGTGCAAAAATTATAGGGGGATAAGTCTGTTGAGTGTACCTGGTAAAGTGTATGGTAGAGTTATAATTGAAAGAATTAAGAGTAAGACGGAGAATAGGATAGCAGATGAACAAGGAGGCTTTAGGAAAGGTAGGGGGTGTGTGGACCAGGTGTTTACAGTGAAACATATAAGTGAACAGTATTTAGATAAGGCTAAAGAGGTCTTTGTGGCATTTATGGATTTGGAAAAGGCGTATGACAGGGTGGATAGGGGGGCAATGTGGCAGATGTTGCAAGTGTATGGTGTAGGAGGTAGGTTACTGAAAGCAGTGAAGAGTTTTTACGAGGATAGTGAGGCTCAAGTTAGAGTATGTAGGAAAGAGGGAAATTTTTTCCCAGTAAAAGTAGGCCTTAGACAAGGATGTGTGATGTCACCGTGGTTGTTTAATATATTTATAGATGGGGTTGTAAGAGAAGTAAATGCGAGGGTCTTGGCAAGAGGCGTGGAGTTAAAAGATAAAGAATCACACACAAAGTGGGAGTTGTCACAGCTGCTCTTTGCTGATGACACTGTGCTCTTGGGAGATTCTGAAGAGAAGTTGCAGAGATTGGTGGATGAATTTGGTAGGGTGTGCAAAAGAAGAAAATTAAAGGTGAATACAGGAAAGAGTAAGGTTATGAGGATAACAAAAAGATTAGGTGATGAAAGATTGAATATCAGATTGGAGGGAGAGAGTATGGAGGAGGTGAACGTATTCAGATATATGGGAGTGGACGTGTCAGCGGATGGGTCTATGAAAGATGAGGTGAATCATAGAATTGATGAGGGAAAAAGAGTGAGTGGTGCACTTAGGAGTCTGTGGAGACAAAGAACTTTGTCCTTGGAGGCAAAGAGGGGAATGTATGAGAGTATAGTTTTACCAACGCTCTTATATGGGTGTGAAGCGTGGGTGATGAATGTTGCAGCGAGGAAGCGTGTTTGATATATATATATATATAATATACATATATATAATCCACTATTATATAATCCAAAGCTCTTATAACACTCTCATCGAACCCTCCCACATCTAGGCTTAGTGCACGCAGAACCGACACCCCGCGGCCCCCACCCCCTGTACAACCCTACTTAACCAATACCTAACACCCTCCAGTCCCTCACAAAAGTATACTGCATGGAACGCCGTCTCATCCTCCCCACAGATTCCACACCTTCCGCCCACAATTACCCCTCTGTTTCTTAGTACCTCCCCCTACGGTAGTATGTCATGCAGAAAACGACACGTTACCTCTCATACCCTAGGCTTTAACTTCAACTTTCTAAACCTATACCAAATACTCTTCCATGCGTACATGGGGAACAATCCCTCAACTGGTACAACAATCCTTTCTGCAAGCAGCCTATTCAAAACCCCTACTCGAATTTTCCTGGGTTCTCTAACCAACATCAAAGCCCTCAAAACAGTTTCACATTCCCTCAACTCCACACCACCATACAACTTACCCAACCTATCATGTACTTTTCCCAGCTGCCCTCCACTCACACCTTCGCGCAAAACCTCCCATTTAAGAAACACACATTTAATCCTCCTTCTCAGATCCATTAGCCCCAACCCACCCTGGCGCACAGGTAACATTACAACCTCTCTCCTCAGCCAATCGCACCTTGAACCCCACAATCGCCGTCCCTGTTAATGGGAACACGACTGCTACGTGCCAAACCTTACCATACAATAATACATTTATAACAATCACTCGTTGCACGAGAGTCAGATGATGGGGTCGCAATGCACCCAGACGCCCCTGAATCCTTTCCATTAATCTATTCGAGTTTTCCTCTCGAGCAGCGTCCAAGTCATCCTTATAGGTGATACTACAAATTTTTAAAGACACCGTTTGTTTTCTCACAACGTTACATCTCGCCCCCCCTCCACCCAATCACCCAGCCCCATGATCATTGACTTCTCTCTATTTACCTGCATCCCTGTTGCATTTCCGAACTGTTGCACAACATCATCCAAAACTCCCAACGCCATCCCCTCTCGAACCAGGACTGTTGTATCGTCTATATATCCTATTATTCCAGGCCACACTTTCCCGACCTCCCCCACACCTCCACTCGTGTCACATACACAACGTTCAACCATTCTATAGAAGGGGTCCTGAATGCACGCAAACAACATTTGTGACATGGAACACCCCTGCCTAAGTCCCCTACCCATTACAATCTCCTCCCCCAAGCATCCATTAATCTGTACCCTCATCTTAGCTCCATTGTACAACGTGGTTACCCAATTAACTATTTCTTCCCCATAACCCTGCCTCCTAAGTATAGCTCCCAATGCTCCCCTTTCCACCCTGTCATAGGCCCCGTGCCAGTCCAAGGCCAACAACGCCGCCCTCCCTCCCCCCCAACCTTTTGACTCCACAAAACTTTTCAGTATTCCATGACCCTCAATTATCGACCTTCCAGGCAAACCATACTGCGTTTTCGAAACCACTCTCCCTACCACACATTTAAACCGATTACCCAAGACTTTGGCGAACAACTTATAATCAGCACATAACAGAGATATGGCACGGTACTCCTTGAGGGTGTGCTGCCCCTTACCCTTCTGGACCAACACTACAACTGCTGTTGCTTGCTTGTCCCCCATCACACCCTTCTCCTTCATCTGATTAAATAACCTACCCATGAAACCCCTTATCACCTCCCAATGTTGGAGGTAAAATTCAGCCGGGAGACCGTCTATTCCCGGTGCTTTGCCCTTCCTCATTCCCCTTAAAGCCAACTCTATTTCCTCTTCCGTTATTACCCCCTCCCTAAAGCCTTTCTATCACTATTCCCTAAATTACACGTCACATACACACTTTCTCTAAATCCACATTCCCCACCTTCCCACTTGTCCAATACCCTTCATACCATTTATCTGCATACGCACACTTTCCTTTCGTAGTTAGTATCTCCTGACCCATTCTATAACCCCCCGCCATCTCATGTACCTCTAACCTCGGAATAGCTGTAACCATCAAGACTGACCACATCGACTCAAGGTTGAGGGACTGATTACCTCATTCTCCTCTTGTTCTTCAAGATTCTTCTTTGTATGGACTGATGAAGCCACTGTGTGGCGAAACGTTTCCTCAATAAAGATACCCAAGAGTTGCACATGTGTCTAATTTATCAACATGTCGGTTCTCTGAACCATTCATCTACAAACACTTTTTTCTCCTCCCGTTTTCTTTCATCATACGTTTCCCCTTCAACTTCCTAGAGCCTGTAGACAAAAACTGATCTCTTCCTTTCCTCCTCCCACTGTGTCTCTCATTGCGTCCTCTGAGGTGTTTGTTCCTTCCATTGGAGCCTTCCTTCCTTCAAGCCTTTCCCTGGCTGTGTGTGTGTACTCACCTAATTGTGATTGCAACGATTGATTCATAGCTCCTGGTCCTTCCTCTTCACTGGTCGCTACTAGGTCCTCTCCCTGCTCCATGAGCTTTATCATACCTCATCTTAAAACTATGTATGGAGCCTGTGTGTGTGTATATGTATGTGTGTGTGTGGAAGAGGGATAATATCGCATTTATAAATGCACTGAAAATCATTTCTTCCAGCGTTGTTTAATTAACTTTTACCTGAAATACGCAACATCATTCGGATTACCACAACACTGTTTATCTACCATAGGTTTTACACCCCGTTAATCGCATCAGTTACCTCAGTCTTATGAGGTAATATAACCCTGTGTAATAAGGAATTTACATACATATTATACGCAATAAGATCACAAAGAAAACATGTGATATCTTAATATGCAATGTAACCCCCAGTGAAAAGTAATATTACTCAGAGCGCTTTCGCCATCTCTCACATTATCAAGGAAGAGTAATTAAAGTAATCAAGCAACAAATGTTTTGTAGAGCAGAGATGTGACCTTACACGCACAGTCAGTGTTTCATCAGACACTGAGCCAGGGAGATAAATTTCTTCTGCTCTAAATCTTTTAGTAAGGCCTAGAGTAACACGTCTACTGTATACATAAATTTTATGTAGACAGTATACTAGATTTCCTCAATATACATAAAATTTGTGAGGATTATAAAAAGTGTTGATGAAATTCACCAGTATATGATGTGTCGCTGTTAAATTGACTAAACAATATCAGAGAAATGAAAACGTATCTTCCTGGCTCAGTGAAGCAACAAACACACGGACTCTACATCTTATGTTAAGTAAGACTAGTCAGCAAACAGGACAAGTGTTTCCTGAGGCGGGTCTTGGTCATATGACCCGCCACTGCAACTTTTGGTGATCTGACCGAGGCCTTCCACTAGCTTACTCGTCTAACCCCTTAAAAAATTAAGGGTATAATTATAACCATTATAATTATAACCATTATAGGCTGATGCCTGCAGGGGATGAGATGAAAAGCTGTAAGCCTCCTGCTTGAAAGCTGGCTGCCTTGGATCAACGTCTAGCGTGAGCTAGGCGCCAAGGTATTGGACCAGTGTAGCTAGGTGGGTGAAGCACTGCGTACCTTGTTCCAAGGGTCGTAGGTTCGAGTCTCCTTCAGCTAGAGATAAGTGTTTGTGAATATTTCGCCTGCTCTTGCGAATTCCTAATATATATATATATATATATATATATATATATATATATATATATATATATATATATATATATATATATATATATATATATATATTTATTTATTTATTCATTTATTTATTTATATTAATATAATGTGAAGCAGAAAGTAATCGTTTTAAGTGGATATTTATTAAAGTAGCGGCGTGCCGTGTTTCAGGGTTCACGGTAACTACACACGACTCACCAACCCGCCCCCAGATTGCTAATACTTCGAGGAGTTTTATTTATATGGCTTTTTTGTACCGGGAGTTTTATTAATTAGTATGCAGGGTGAGGGAGTATGTTGGCGCAGAGCAAGAGCAGAGGTAGCGCAGAGTAATACCTGAGGTAGCGCTGAGCGCGTTTCCGCAGTGATCGGAATTGTAAAGTATTGCTTGTGAAGTCTAAGTGCGTAGTGGGAACAAGCGTATTTGTGGCCTGTAATCATGTTCAGTTATCCTCTTTAACTACCTATTTGAAATTATGGATTTATACCTTTGATTGCGGAAAAGGGAAAGTGGGGAAGGTTTGACCATGCTGGTGAAGGGCCTTTGCTGCTCTTCCCTGCTGCTGAACCTCGTCTGTTTGCCTAACGTTCTCCAGGTGTTGTAAGGGCTTAGCGGTTCCCCATAAATGGAATAATAGACGCCATGTCATGTTTTATATTCTATAGGTGTTTCTTCATTCACTTGAACAATCTCCTGTTATTCCTACAAACCTGAGCATACAGACCAACTTCACGTATAGTGACGTGTCGAACACTTTCTTAGAATCTAGAAAAGTGAGTGTGTGTATGTAGGTGTGTGTGTGTGTGTGTGTGTGTGTGTGTGTGTGTGTGTGTGTGTGTGTGTGGGTGGGTGGGTGGGTGGGTGTTTGTTTTTTTGGGTGTTTCTGTGTGTATGTGACAAAGAGAGATATCCTATACGTATATAATTTCTTGTAGCTACAGAAGTAAAGGTAAGCTCGTGTGTCTCGTCTCCCGTGTTTATCATACAAATTTTTAAAGCTACATTGGTTGTAGTAGCACTTGCTAATTCTCGTAATTCGTTCAAATGTTCTACTATTTTGCGAAGAATTTTCTAGCACCCATTCGGCACTTGTTGAAGAAAGAAGAGGTTCTGAACGAGCACTTCTTCCTCAAGACTGTGCTAGGAAATCATTGTTATTAGTTATTTGTTTTATTTTACATCATGAGGAAAAGTGCAGAAAGCTTTGGTGAGTAAATAATGAAAATGCAGTCTGCCCACCCAAAGAGAGATCTGCGAATAAATATTCTCTCTCTCTCTCTCTCTCTCTCTCTCTCTCTCTCTCTCTCTCTCTCTCTCTCTCTCTCTCTCTCTCTCTCTCTCTCTCTCTATCTATCTCTATCTCTCCATTCCCTTCTACCCACAGTTGAGCTTTCTCTGCGGATCAGCGGCTCGTGTGAAATTCCATTACCCAGGGCTCGGTTTGACAATCCCAGACGTAAACATGAAAGTCTTAGAACGCGCCGCTCCTTCTCCTAAGAGCTGCAACCTCGCGCGTTAATAAGAACCACGGAAGACGACGCCGTAGAAAATACACGAGGAAGGAGACTGGCGGAGAGCATCTGCTAATTACCCCGCTACACAGCCCGTTTTCTTTTTCCCGTGGGTTATGTATAGGAGTTTCGACCATGTCAGAACAGGTGGTTAGCACACCTTTTTTTCCACTCTCCTCAGCCTCTTTTAATTAAACCATGACAGAGATTTTTTTTCTCCTTGTTATAGATCAAAGATGCTCGTTGCTAGGGAATATAATTACTACTGGGTAAGTAGTGGAAGCAGAGGTGTGGGGAGTCCAGGGAGGTTATATCAAGCGACAGATAAGATACTTGTAACAAGATGTGTATAGGAAGAGACTCTCTTCATTATATATATATATATATATATATATATATATATATATATATATATATATATATATATATATATATATATATATATATATATATATATAGGAAGTGACTGTCTTCATTATATAAGAGAATGCTTATTGCACATTGAGTATTAAATAACACAGGAAAGTTAAATATTAAATAACTTAATTTCTCTGATATAATGATGTTATTACTTATGAATTGGCCTGTTGTGTTAATTACTGATTGTTAAAGACTCGATTGTGAGTAACTCTCACAATCGTGAGGTAGAGTGTTAATGTTGATATTTTTAACCTCACGTGTAGTATTAATATTTTAAAAAGTAGCAGCTGGTATAGGTTTCTTTTAAGTGATACCGATACCATAAAAATAGCAGATATCGAGAGAGAGAGAGAGAGAGAGAGAGAGAGAGAGAGAGAGAGAGAGAGAACCATACGCCAACTGTATGGATAATATATATAATAACTCACATATAACCGAGCACAAAAAAATGTAAACATTCTGTGTCTACTAGAGACCCTCTTACCTGGAGTCTACCTGGAGGCCATTCCGGGGATCAACGCCCCCGCGGCCCTGTCCACGACCAGGCTTCCTGGTGGATCAGGGCCTGATCAACGAGGCTGCTACTGCTGGCCGCACGCAATCCAACGTACGAACCACAGCCAGGCTGATCCGGCACCGCCTTTAGGTATCTGTCCAGCTCCCTCTTGAAGACAACCAGGGGTCTACCGGTAATGCCCCTTATTGCTGGTCGGAGGCTGTTGAACAGTCTTGGGCCCCGGACACTTATTGCGTATTCTCTAAGTGTACCAGTGATGCCCCTACTTTTCACTGAGGGTATGTTCCATCGCCTGCCAAGTCTTTTGCTTTCGTATGGAGTGATTGCTGTGTGCATATTAGGGACCAATCCCTCCAGGATCTTCCAGGTGTAGATTATGATATATCTCTCTCGCCTGCGTTCTAGTGAGTACAAGTCAAGTGCTTCCAGGCGTTCCCAGTAGTTAAGGTGTTTGATGGAACTTATACGTGCAGTAAAGGTTCTCTGTACATTCTCTAGTTCTGCAATTTCACCTGCCTTGAATGGGGATGTTAATGTACAGCAGTATTCCAGCCTAGAGAGAATAAGTGATTTAAAAAGGATCATCATTGGTTTAGCATCTCTTGTCTTGAATGTTCTCATTATCCATCCTATCAGTTTCATCGCAGATGTGATAGTGGCATTGTTGTGGTCCTTGAAGGTGAGATCTTCGGACATTACCACACCCAGGTCCTTCACATTACTTTCCGCTCTATTGTGTAATTAGAGTTTGTAGTATACTCAGTCCAAGTTATTATTTCCTCCAGTTTTCCATAACGGAGTAGTTGGAATTTGTCTTCATTGAACATCATATTGTTCTCTTTTCCCCATTGGAAAACTTGGTTTATATCTTCTTGGAGCTTTGCCGTGTCCTCAATGGATGACACTCTCGGGCAGATCCTAGTATCGTCTGCAAAGGATGATACAGTGCTATGGTTTGCATCTCTGTCTATGTCTGATATGAGAATAAGGAACAGGATAGGTGCGAGTACTGTGCCTTGTGGGACAGAGCTCTTCACTATGGCAGCATCTGATTTAACTCTTTACCACTACTCTTTGTGTGCTATTGGTTAGAAAATTGAAGATCCATCTGCCTACTTTGCCAGTTATTCCTTTAGCACACATTTTGTGAGCTATTACACCATGGTCGCACTTGTCAAAGTCTTTCGCAAAATCTGTGTATACTACATCTACATTCTGTTTTCCAGTGCATCTAGGACCATATCATAGTGATCTAGCAGTTGCGAAAGGCAGGAGCGACTTGCTCTGAAACCGTGTTGCCCTGGGTTGTGCAATTTTTGGGAGTCCAGGTAGTTTGCTATCCTGCTTCTTAGAACTCTTTCAAAGATTTTTATGATGTGGGACGTTAAAGCTATTGGTCTATAGTTCTTAGCTTCTGCTTTGCTACCACCTTTATAGAGTGGGGCTATATCCGTTGTTTTTAGTGACTGGAATCTCGCCTGTTTCTAAGCTCCTTCTCCATAGCATACTTAGGGCCCGTGAGAGGGGTTTCTTGCGCCGAGTTCCACGAGTCTGGGCCTGGGGCTGAGTGCATGGGTAGCAAAAAAAAAAATGATTTCATAGAAAACCCTTATACAGTATTGGTAAACAATTCAGTTGCACCCAAGAAGCCTACTGACCCTCACTGACATCAGATTTCATTCAAATATTTGTCCAGCTAATCTTCCAAGCAAGTATCAGTGTGCTCGCGCACCTGTAACTACTGTCAAAAAAGTCTCTCTCACAAAACGTTTTATTAATTAAATGTACTTAATGTTACACATGTCTCGCTCATCAAAGTTAGGATTGTTTATAAAATCCTGTTGAAATCTTAGCAGTTCAGTGGAACAGTGCTGGACCTCGTCATTACATCAATCGATCCTCTTCCCTCCCGCAGCCTCCCTCCTATATCCACAAACGTTTTCTGTACACTTTAGACATGTACATTTAAACGTTTACTCATCAACTTTTTATCCATGAATACATAATCCACCAAGACTGTTGTCATTACCCACTATATAGTATCTCATATACTTATCCTCTTATTTCTTAAAATATGTATTACCTATTATCGAACCTCTTTCTACGCAAAGCTCAATTAAAGGTCCTCCATTATTAATTAACCCTGACACCCCTAACTTACCCACTACATCCTCTACAACAGATTCTCCCACTTTAACGTTTAGGCTCCTCACACCAATTATTCGCAGTCCCTAAAACATTAGCTTAACATTTCGTCTTTGCTTCAGGATCATAATTACTTAGTATAACCCATTTTTTGCATCCGATCATTGTAATCCTTGAATTTATTCATATGTATTCCCTTTTTTCCTGCCATAACTGATACTTCAACGTTATTGCTACTCCTTCCTTAGCTCTAACTTTCTCAGATACACCTGACCTAATCCTATTTATTTCTCCCCACTAAATCTCTCCCATCCCTTTCAGCTTTGTTTCGCTTAGAGCCAGGACATCCAGCTTCTTTTCATTCATTGCATTCACAATCATCTCTTATCTGCACTACATCCACACACATTTAAACATTCCAACTATTATAGTTTTTCGTCCTTTTGCATCTAGCAGTTTACACAGGAGAAGGGGTTACTAGCCCTTTGCTCCCTGCATTTTAGCCGCCTTTCATCACACGCATGAGGGAAGAAGCATTCTTCTCCACTTTTCCATGGAGACGAAAGTATATATACATGTAGTTAATAACAAGAACTGTTAAGAAAATAAAAATCTCAGATGGGTGTGTAACCTAAATGTAAGTAAAAGAAGCAAGGTGTACCTGTCATCACGCATGTTTATGAGACAGAAAGAAAAGACACCAGCAATCGTACCATTGCGTAAAACAGTTACAGGTTTCCGTTTCACACTCATTTGGCTGGACGGTAATACTTCTCTGGGTGGCTGCTGTCTACAAATCTACTACATTCAGAAAGCTTATTCCAAGCATAACATCAAGTTTACTGCTCTAATTGAGAAGCACACTTATCGCTTAAGAAAGAAAGAGCATTTAGGATGTCATCAAACCCTGGTCAGCATGTTGATATGGCCAGTATGATGGAGTAAATAGAATGGGTCGAGGTGGTCGAGGTAGTCGAGGAGTCGTGTAATGCTCTTCCTGATTCTCTTCTCAGTGAGACTGGCGTTCTACTAACATATGACGACCTTTAGTGACCATTAGTGATCATCTGTCCTATTTTTCTTCCAAATGGTCTCCCGGACCATTTGATATTTGCTGACAACTAAGCAAAAAAGTGACCCTTCCAGTGTGCCGTCTCTGACCTAAACTCCTGAACTGTGCAGTTTATCAGCTATAAGCCATTTTTTTTTTTAGCCTGTACCACTCCCCTCTTACAACTACAGAGAACAGATCTTCACCTTTAACGAGCACCAGTCCCATTTCTACTGGTCTGTTTGAGTCAAATGAATTGCATGGTCATCCTACAATACTCTCATTTATCTGATCCTGTCAGTGTTTCTCGGCTTAAAGAAATAGTTGTCGCTCTCTCCCTCTCTCTCTCTCTCTCCCTCTCTCTCTCTCTCTCTCTCTCTCTCTCTCTCTCTCTCTCTCTCTCTCTCTCTCTCTCTCTCTCTCTCTCTCTCTCTCTCTCTCTCTCCGTATTCATTTCTTGTGAAGACTGAGTCGGTAGCTCTCATACAACCACAAACTAGATTGGTTTTACAAATTTCTGATCACTTATCTCATGTCTACTCTTGAAAACTGTGTATGGGAGTTTTCTCAACCTCCTGCTGGTTCTGGAACTCATTCCCTGCAAGCACATGTAGATGAGTAATTTTGCACGGCGCATAATTACTTACAAACGAAACTATATATATATATATATATATATATCTATATATATATATATATATATATATATATATATATATATATTGTATATATATATATATATTATATATATATATATATATATATCTCAGTCAGTCAACAAGTGATAAATGCAGTGAGATCAAAACTACCAGGAGCAGCAGTCATTGCCCCCACAAATAGTGTCTTGCTAGGAGCACCTCTGGGAAGCAATGCCATTGACACAATTCTCAGGAAGAAATTGGAAGAGTTAAGGAGAATGGAACAACGAATAGGCAATCTGGACACCCACGATGCCTTGTACCTTCTCACAAAGTGCTTGAGTCTGCCCAGGTTGACATATTTCCTAAGATGTGCACCTTCATATGATAACCCTATACTGCACGAATATGACAGTATTCTGAGGCAGATTTTTACGAAAGTACTTAACCTTACTCTAGAAGACGGGCAGTGGAACCAAGCTACACTTCCAGTCAGACTAGGAGGCATTGGTGTCCGCAAGTCATCACAGATTGCGTTACCTGCTTTTCTGTCCTCGTGTATTGCATCCAGAGAGCTTGTAACAGCGATTCTCCCTGAACATCTTAGGGACAAGATTGGAGTCCAGGACCAAAAATTCATTGATGGAGCAATGATCTGGGATAATCTAACGGGCTCTGAAACCAGACCTGCTCCCCCCAACAACTACAGACAATCGCACTGGGATGGTCCAATTGTGGAAAATATTGCCTCAACAATGCTTCAGAGTGTGTCGGGGAAGGATAGAGCCCGCCTCCTGGCAGTGAGAGCCCCTCATGCTGGGGACTTTCTGTTGGCTGTTCCAAACTCCAGCCTTGGCACACGCCTCGACCCACAGACCATCCGCATTGGTGTTGCCCTTCGACTTGCCGCCCCTGTTCTCGCCGAACACAGGTGTATTTGTGGCAGTGAAGCAGCAGACCGATTCGGGTACCATGGTCTTGTGTGCCGTAAATCCGAGGGAAAGATTGCAAGACATGAGGAGGTTAATAACATTATCAAGAGGAGCCTCACAACAGCTGGATGCCCAGCAGTAAGGGAGCCACCCCAACTATGCAGATCTGATGGCAGCCAGAAGCGTCCAGATGGTATCACCCTTCAAGCCTGGACAGATGGGAAGCAGGTGGTGTGGGACTATACATGTGCATCTACCTTGGCTGATACCTATCTCCAATACACCAGGGAGGAAGGAGGGGCAGCTGCCAGCTTCAGGGAGTCCCAAAAGTCTAGAAAATATGGAGAACTTGCCCATCATTATATGTTTGTTCCCATTGGCTCAGAGACCCTTGGCTCATGGGGAAAGAGTGCATCTAATTTCCTTAAGGAGCTGGGAAAAAGACTCATCAGGGTAACTAGGGATCCCAGGGCAGCTAGTTTTCTGTTCCAGCGGCTCAGTGCGGCTGTTCAAAGGGGTAATGCCTGCTGCATTTTGGGCACACGCCCCAGCTCTGAGGAGCTGGATGAGATTTTCGCCTTATAATCGGTGATACACACGTAACAACATGTACCGTATATGCCACCTTTATATTAACAATGTATCTCTTAAATCTTCTGTACCATATTATGTAATAAAATATTCCTATTGGTAAAAAAAAAAAATAGTTTAAAAGATGGGGTGGTAGGGGAAGTGGAATATTCAAACGGCTTCAGGAAGAAATCCAAATATTCCTCCTTGAAGCCTTTTTATCCACTTCTTCGAGGCTATGGGTCCCAGAATTTACACCATAGGTGGACCCCATCATATATATATATATATATATATATATATATATATATATATATATATATATATATATATATATATATATATATATATATATATATATATATTATGTATAAATATATATATATACACACACACACACCGATAATATTTCTGCTCAATAGGAATGACACACTAGAAGGGACTGGGTCAATTTTCATCCTTTTTGCTAATATAAAACTGATAAGAATAAAAGAACATAAGGAAATTCTGAAAAGGGACCTAAAAAACCTTCAAGATGGGTCAAGCAAGCGCCTCCTTGAATTTAAGAATGGGTAAAGAGCTAGAGGTGAACAGTGGTACATAGCCAAGCAAATCACTGGAGGCACACATCTACAGCCAACGTTTCTACGGCAACTCTAAGAGTGGCCCTCAGGAATCCCCACAGAGCCATTCAGGACTTTCTATACAAATTGTCATGGCCATCTTGCAGCGCCAGCAAGAAGCCACATCTGATAAATCGCGTAAAAAAATAAAAGAAAGTGTAGAGGTATGCAAGAAGACTAACTGCAAAGCTAAGGGAAAAGCGCCTAGAAAACAAACGAGAAGAAGTGAATTTGAGGACTATGGAGAACAGAACAAACCAAGGGAGGCATAATAAAAACAGAAAATACTCTAGGGAATTGAGAGGGCAGGCATGGATAGACTGCTTGAGAGGCAGGCATCAGATACAAAGATGCACAGTTGAAAGATAGACATATGAACCTTTGGAATATCAGAAAGTATTTCATTGTCCTCAGCGTGGATCAGGAAGTGGAGTCACCTGGACAAAGATGTGGACACAGTTTCTGCACATAACTGGGAAACTGAGGCAAGATTCTTGCAATCATATATAATCCTGATCTACGAAAATAAAATCTTTTATTTCTACAAATCAACACACACACACACACACACACACACACACACACACACACACACACACACACACACACACACACACACACACACATTCACACACATTTACACACATTTACACGCATTCACACACACACACACACACACACACACACACACACACATTCACACACATTCACACACATTCACACACATTCACACACATTCACACACACACACACACACACACACACACACACACACACACACACACACACACACACACACACACACACACACACACACACAGTGGAGTATTCAGCACCTGTTTGGAACCCACACTTGATCAAGCACGTGAAGAAATTAGAGAAAGTGCAAAGGTTTGCGACAAGGTTAGTTCCAGAGCTAAGGGGAATGTCCTACGAAGAAAGGTTAAGGGAAATCAGCATGACGACACTGGAGGACAGGAGGGTTAGGGGACAGATATATAACCACATATGCAGTATAATGTGATCCTTTATTGACAACGTTTCGCCCACACAGTGGGCTTTTTCAAGTCACAAACAGATCTGTTTGTGACTTGAAAAAGCCCACTGTGTGAGCGAAACGTTGTCAATAAAGGATCACATTATACTGCATATGTGTTTATATTTCCATTGAGTCGGTATTTTATACCATTTATTTCCAGGGTTAGGGGACACACGATAACGACATACAAAATACTGCGTGGAATAGACAAGGTGGACAGAGACAGGATGTTCCAGAGAGGAGACACAGAAACAAGGGGTCACAATTGGAAGCTGGAGACCCAGATGAGTCAAAGGGATGTTAGAAAGTATTTCTTCATAGATTAGTCAGGAAGTGGAATAGCCTAACAAGTGAGGTAGTGGAGGCAGGAACTATACATAGCACGAAGATGAGGTATGGAGCAGGGAGAGAGAGGACCTAGTAGCACTCATTGAAGAGGCGGGGCCAGGAGCTGAGTCACGACCCCTGCAACCGTAATTCGGTGAGCACAATTAGGCGAGTACACACACACACACACACACACACACACACATACACACACACACACACACACACACACACACACACACACACACACACATAACAAACAACCACAGAGAAATACATAATTTTTTCATTCTGTGGCAACCAAAAATAAAAAATGGGTTGCCAGAGAGCAGTAAGGAAAACCAGAGGATTAGAAGATGAGTCTGGGAAAGAAAATACGGTAGCAGAGCTCATGAAGAGGGAACATGAGTGGTGAAGGAAGCTAGAAGAGCTTGAAAATGGAGGAGAGGATAGCTGCAGAGAGCAGGAAGTGGTAGATGGAAGTCACAGCAGCAGTGGTGAAGATACAGAGATTAGAAGAGGAATTGAAAAATCTGAAACATGTTAAAAAAAAATAAAGAGCAATGTGGGCATGACATCAGAAACTGCTACCTCACTCACAAACGAGGGGACTGTAGGGAACAAAGGAATGAAATTGTATACAGAAGCCCTATCAGACCATCGTGGAGCCCGAGAAAAGAAAGGATCACATCAGGAACACTTGAGGGGACTGTAGAAAAGGAAAGCTCTAAACTATACATAGCAGTGCCCAGGGAATGCTGAGAAGGGAAAATGACAGACCACAGCAGTGCCCAGGAAATGCTGAGAAGGGAAAATGACAGACCACAGGGCCCAGGGACAACAGATAGTGAAGAGATTGAAGACAGGAAAGCTACAATGGAGACAGTTAAATCGAATCAGGGGAGAAATGAAAAGGAGAGATCAGTCTTTGTTTATGGGTTCCTGGAAGTTGAAGGGGAAATTTATAAAGCAAGAAGACAAGAGAAGAAAAAAAAGTGAAAGCATCATGAAACCAATAGGAAAAGACAACATGACCCAGTTGGCAAATTTTCTGAGAATAGGGGAGGTTTGCAAGAGGAAGAAACTGGCCAGTCAAAGCAATTTTCAAGGAAGAATCAGCTCAAAACAGGATCTTGCAGGAGAAAACAAGACTAAGGGACATGTCAGTGTACTGGAGGGTGTATCTTGACCACAACAGAAAATGAGAAGAAAGGCAAAAACTGAAAGAGAGGGTACAAAGATGAAAGGAGGAAAGATAGGCAAAGATGGAGAGGGACAGGAGAACCCAGACTCAGGAGGAAGATCAAATACAACCTTACTCACAACTACCTACAGAAACCCCCAACCAGGACAACCCCCAATGCAACCAAACATTCCAACCCACAAAACACATGCTGTACCCAATACCCACACTCACCTCATTACAAACTCCAACTTCACAGCATCTGTCCATAGTTCTTCATTAGGTCTCCCATTTCCCCAACCCTAACGTACCCCCCAGACCACAGTTTTGTAAAAGAAGTGGAAGGTTTGGTATACAAATGCAGATGAAATAACCAATAAATGTGAGGAGTGGCGTGAAAGAATCAAGGAGACATCCCTATACATAACAGCACTCACAGAAACGAAACTCACCAGGATAACTGATGCAATCTTAGCACCTGGATATCAAATACTGAAGAAAGATAGAGGGGGCAGAGGAAGTGGAGGAGTTGCACTGCTCATTAATTAAAAACGGTGGGGATTTGAGGAAGTGAAAGGAATGGATGGAATGGGCGATATGGACTACATAGTAGGAACAATCCAGTCTGGGGGCCATAAGGTGGTAATAGCAGAGTGTACAACCCACCACAGAACTACAGGAGGCAAAGAGAAGAATACGAAGAGAGCAGCAGAGCAATAGTAGACACACTATCCGAGGAGGCCAGAAGAACTCACATGGGTAGAGCAAAGTTACTATTTCTGGGTGATTTCAATCACAAAAAGATTGACTGGGAAGACCTGGAGCCCCACGGGGGTCCTGAAACATGGAGAGCCAAGATGATGGATGTGGTACTGGGAAACCTCATACCTCAACATGTTAGAAACACTACCAGAGAGAGGTGAGGATAAACCAGCAAGACTGGACCTAGTATTCACCATTAGTAGTTCGGACATCGAGGATATCACGTATGAAAGGCCCTTTCGAGCTAGTGATCGCGTGGTTCTGTGCTTTGAATACGTAGCTGAGCTGCAAGTGGAGAAGGTAGAAGGAATAGGATGGGAGAAACCAAACTACAAAAGGGACGACTACACAGACATAAAGAACTTCCTGCAAGACGTTCAGTGGGAAAGAGAATTGTCAGGAAAACCAGTAAAAGAAATGATGACCTACGTGACAACAAAATGCAAGGAGGCAGAGAAGAGGTTTGTTCCCAATGGAAACAAATAATGGGAAGACCAGAACAAGTCCTTGGTTCACCCAAAAGTGTAGAGAGGCAAAAACTAAGTGCACTTGAGAATGGAAAAAGCACAGAAGACATAGGACCCAGGAAAATAAAGAGATTAGTCGAAGAACCAGACACGAGTATGCACATATAAGGAGGGAGGCTCAGCGACTATACGAAAATGACATAGCATCAAAATTCAAGTCTGATCCGAAGCTGTTGTATAGCCACATCAGGAGGAAAACAACCTTTAAGGACCAGATAATCAGGCTGAAGAAGGAAGGTAGTGAGTTCACAAGAAACGACCAAGAAGTAAGTGATGAGTCCAACATGAGATTTAAAGAAGTAATACAGTTGAGACAGGAAGGACTCCAGGAAGTCAGAATAAGGAGATGTACCAACAAGGGATGTACCAACAAGTGCTGGAAGAAATACACACAACCTAGGAGGAGGTGAAGAAGCTCCTATGTGACCTTGATACCTCAAAGGCTGTGGTACTGGACATATCTCTGTGGGTCCTTAGAGAGGGAGCAGAGATGCTGTGTGTACCACAAACAAAAATCTTCAACACATCCACTAAAACTGGGCAACTACCTGAGATATGGAAGATGGCAGATGGAAGACAATAGTCTCAATTTTTATAAAAGGAAACAGACACTAGATATTAAACTACAGACCTGTGTCACTGATATGTATAGTATGCGAAGTCATGGAGAAGGGTATCAGGAGAGTGGTGGAGCACCTAGGAAGACACATGCTTATAAACGATAACCAGCACGATTTCAGGGAAGGCAAATCCTGTATCACAAACCTACTGGAGTTTTATGGCAAGGTAACAGAAATAAGACACGAAAGAGATGGGTGGACACATGGCATTTTCTTCGACTGTAAGAAGGCCGTCGACACAGTTCCTCACAAGAGCAAAAGCTAAAGGATCAGGTATGCAAAATAGGAAAGGCACTGCAATGGATCAGAGAATATCTGACAGGGAGGAAACAACGAGTCATGGTACGTGACAATGTGTCAGGTCCTAGGACCTGTGCTGTTTATGGTATATGTGAATGACATGACGGTAGGTATACACTCAGAAGTGCCCCTATTTGCAGATGATGTGAAGTTACTGAGGAGAATTAAATCGGATAGGGATCAGGCAGGACTACAAAGAGACCTGGGCAGGCTATAAGCCTTTTCCAGCAACTGGGTCCTTGAATTTAACCCCGCCAAATGCGAAGTCATGAAGATAGGGAAAGGGCAAACAAGACCACAGACAAAGTATAGTCTAGGTAGCCATAGAGTGCAAACCTCACTCAAGGAAAAATATCTTGGGGTGAGTATAATACCGAGCACATCTGAAGGCGCACATCACCCAGATAACTGCTGCAGAATATGGGCACCTGGCAAACCTAAGAATAGCGTTCCGGTACCTCAGTAAGGAATCGTTCAAGGCTCTGTACACCGTGTAAGTCTGGTCCCTATTGGAGTATACAGCACCAATTTAGAATCCACACCTGGTCATACACGTCAAGAAATTAGAGAAAGTGCAAAGTTTTGCAAGAAGACTAGTTCCAGAGCTAAGGGGATTGTCTTACGAAGAAAGGTTTAGGGAAATAAACCTGACGACACTGGAGGACAGGAGGGTTAGGGGTAACATGATAACGACACATAAAATGCTGCGAGGAATTGAAAAGGTGGACACAGATAGGATGTTTCAAAGATGGGACATAGAAACAAAGGGTCACAATTGGGAGTTAAAGACTCCGATGAGTCAAAGGGATGTTAGGAAGTATTTCTTCAGTCATAGAGTTGTCGAGAAGTGGAGCAGGGAAAGAGAAGACCTAATAGCGATCAGTGAAGAGGCGGGGCCAGGAGCTATGCATCGACCCCTGCAACCACAATTAGGTGAGTACACACATACATATACTCATCATCTCCCTCAGCAAAAGACGAAAATCAAACCTAACTCAAATCTCCCAAAGATGAGTAACAACCAGTGATTACACAAGATTGCTTTAGGAAATGCCGAGATTTACCAGGGAACCCATTAAAGGTGTTTCCAGGGAAAGGTTAAGGAAGAACTCGAGAGAAGGAAAAATGTCTGAGCATTTTCTCCCTGGCCCCATGTAATGACTAGCCCATAAATCGCCTAGAGGCAGCAAATTGCTACAACTCTCTCAAAGGCAGTATTCAGAGACCGACTCTGCAGGGAGGGTGATTTGAAGCTGATGATTGGCTCTTGATCTAGGGGACTGGATCTTTCTGATTCTCTCCCAGGTGCTGTATGCCCTTTTACTAGTTTGGAGGATTGTCACGATGATTTGAACGCATTAATGCCTCGGGCAGTCCGTAAAAATGGCAGATGGGAAAGGGGGGAGCAGGTGTGACCGCTGTAAAGCTTAAAACTTGTAGCATGTGGTTGGTTTCATAGTGTAATGTTGAATATGATGTTAGGGCGTTGGCCTTTCACTTGACGTGCCTCCCAAAGAGCTTTCAGGATATACTGTTTATATTAATGTGTCTGTATGTATATGTCGTGCCGAATATGTAAAACTGGTCAATTAGCAAGAACTCATTTAAAATTAAGTCCTTTCTAAAATTTTCGCTTATACGTTTAAAGATATTTTTTCTTCATTAATGTTAATGTAAAAATTTATAATTTTGCACCAAAAGCAACTTAGAAAACTTATCTAACCTTATTATAACAAGAACAATTTATTTTAGCCTAGCCCAACAAAATATATTTTAGATTTGTTTACAATAATTTAATACTAAACAAACACAGTGAAATATATTTTTTTCATTAGGTTCAGAATGATTTTGGCGAAATTATTGCATACACAAATTTTCACTAGTCCTATATGGCAAGATGAGCGTTGCTATTTAAGCCAAGATCGCAAGTTCTGCCTATTCGGCACGACATATATATATATATATATATATATATATATATATATATATATATATATATATATATATATATATATATATATATATATATATATATATATATATATATATATATATATATATATGTATAAGTAGTCAATTTTTCCACTGAGCGCACCCTTCCGGTTTAGGCCTTCTACAGAGCGCACCCTTCCGGTCTAGGACCAGCGGCTGGAGGGTCCCCTTTTCACACCTAGGTGTTACTTCCGGTTTGACCTTGACCTCCCCCTCGAGACCACCTCACCCTCAACCCCCCACCCTCGCACCCTACCCTTGACCCCCCAACCACTACCCCCGCCCACGACCCCCCTTCGCGACCCCCCGTCGCGCCGCGCGCCCGCCCGCGCGCCCGCCCGCGCCCTTCGCGACCCCCGCCCGCGCCCTTCGCGACCCCCGCCCGCGCCTTCTGCTGCGCCTTCTGCAGCGTCGTCCGGATCGCCCCCGCGCCTCGAATTTTTTTCCGATTTTTTTCGAATTTTTTTTGAATTTCTTGTGCTCTCCTCGGATCAAATTTTTAAGGTTCCCCCTCCCACTTTCACCCACCCCCCATTCCCCCTCCGACTTTCACCCCCCAACCCCCAAAATTTCTCGATAATACAAGTTTTGGATTCCCCCCTATGGGGGTTTCGAAATTCTTATGATCTCCTCGGATCAAATTTTTCTCGATATCAAAGTCTCCACTTCCTCGAATCAAGTTTTTTGGATTACCCCTCCCACTTTCACCCCCCAACCCCAAAAATTTCTCGAAATCAAAGTCTCCATCTCCTTGGATCCCCCTCCCACTTTCACCCCCCAACCCCCAAAATTTCTCGGTAATACAAGTTTTTTGGATTCCCCCCTATTTGGTTTCGAAATTCTTATGATCTCCTCGAATCAAAATTTTTCTCGAAATCAAAGTCTCCATCACCTTGGATCCCCCTCCCACTTTCACCCCCACCCCAAATTTTTTTTCACTCGATAATACAAGTTTTTGGATTCCCCCCTATGGGGTTTTCGAAATTCCCCCTCCCCACTTTCACCCCCCCAACCCCCCAAAATTTCTCGATAATACAAGTTTTGGATTCCCCCCTATGGGGGTTTCGAAATTCTTATGAGCTCCTCGGATCAAGGTTTTTGGATTCCCCCTATGGGGTTTCGAAATCAAAGTCTCCAATTCCTCGGATCAAGCTTTTGGATTCCCCCCCTCTGGGGGTAAGTATTGAACTCCTCCTATGGTGTTCTCTCTTACTGCAGGTCTAAACATCTTCCCCTTATTATTTTAAAATCAACTAAAAGCTTCCTCTCATCAAGTCAAATGAACTAAGAAGGGTGTTTACTCGGCGGTCAGTGACGTCACACATACAAGCTGAATCTTGTCGACTTACCCCTATGTCAGTGACGTCACGTGATGACCGCGCACACAAGCTGAAACTTGTCGACTTCCCCCTATGACAGTGACGTCACGCGATGACCCCACACACACACACAGGCTGAATCTTGTCGACTTACCCCTACGACAGTGACGTCACGCGATGACCCCACACACACACACGCTGAATCTTGTCGACTTACCCCTATGACAGTGACGTCACGCGATGACCCCACACACACACACAGGCTGAATCTTGTCGACTTACCCCTACACATTTCATATACAACATAGGGAAAACATTTTCACTCTTAACCCAATTAATTTCACATTTTTTCGTTAATACCCACATCAATCCACAATTTCTTTACAACACAAGTCTAGACATTTTTCTCGTTTTAACTATTTCATCTCAGGTCACTCCCCACGAAGTAACCTCCTCCCCACCCTCCCGAACCCTCACACTCCCACCAACACCTCACAATTTTCACTCATAACCCCACAATTTTTCTCGTTTTAACTGTTTCATCAGAAAGTCACCACATCGCTTACATCCACTTTCGTTAAATTCACTAGTCACAATTTTACATATTACGAAGTTAAATACGCACTTTTACTTTGAACACCTTCAAAACACTCTCATAAATCATTTGAATACTCACAAAAATACCTTTATACATTTCCAAACAACACTGAAATACTCCAAAAACATCATTCGAACACCCCCAAATCACCTCTGAATACTCCCAGAACACCTTCATAAGTACTCTTGCACATCATTTGAACACCTTCAAAAATACCTTTCAACATTTTCCAAACAACACTGAAACACTTCCAAAACACTATTTGAGTACTCCCAAATTACACCACTGAATACTACTAAAACACCACTGAATACACTCAAAACACCACCCAAATCACCATAAACTAAGATCAACACCCACAACACCCCACAACCCACAACACCCACAACACCCTCAATTTTTTCTCGTTTTATCTAATTTCATCAGAAAGTCACAACAACCCACAACTTATAACCACTTTTCAGCATCTCTAGTTCGACAAACATCACCCACATCCCACACCACCCACAACCCACATCACCCACATCCCACATCACCCACAACCCACATCACCCACACCCCACAACACCCACAACCCACATCACCCACAACCCACATCACCCACAACACCCACAACCCATATCACTCACACCCCACAACACCCACAACCCACAATTTTTTCTCGTTTTAACTAATTTCATCAGAAAGTCACAACAACCCACAATTTTTTCTCGTTTTAACTAATTTCATTAGAAAAGTCACAACAACCCACAACACCCACAACACCCACAACCCACAACACCCACAACACCCACAACCCACAGCACCCACAACACCCACAACCCACAACACCCCACAACCCACAATTTTTTCTCGTTTTAACTAATTTCATCAGAAAAAGTCACAACACCCACAACCCACAGCACCCACAACACCCACATCCCACAACACCCCACAAATTTTTCTCGTTTTAACTAATTTCATCAGAAAAAGTCACAAAAACAACCCACTTATATCATCTTTTTCGGTATCTCTAATTCGACTACATTACCCACAACCCTCATCAATTACCAATTTATTCACATTTTTTTCCCCTTCTTTTTACTGAATCTTAAAAGTAATACACATTCCTCCCTACAGTACTAAAATTCTAATAAAATCCTCTCCATACCCATCTCCTTGTATCCACATAAATTAATATTATACTCGCATCAACTACCCAACTATTACGACATGTTTCAACACCCTCCATTCTTTTCAAATATATCATAACTTTTCAATTCTATAATTTCTTTTTAAAATATTCACACATTACCTTTATATTCAGTAAAATCTCCCCATATTTCTAATTACAACCCTCCCCATACACCTCGCCATCTCACCCGCATTTCTTCACATCCACTCACCCATCTCCCAACACACCTCTTCTGAACACACACAAAAATCACATTTCACATCCACAAATGCATCTCAAATCCACTAAAATCACTATAATCAAGATATTCACAAAACTCTATGACCACCTAACACACACACACACACACACACACACACACACACACACACACACACACACCTAACCTATCCTAACCTAACCTAACCTACCCTAACCTTAACCCAACCTAACTTAACCTAACCTAACCTAACCTAACCTAACCTAACCTAACCTTACCTAACCTAACCTAACCTAACCTACCCTAACCTTAACCCAACCTAACTTAACCTAACCTAACCTAACCTAACCTAACCTAACCTAACCTTACCTAACCTAACCTAACCTAACCTACCCTAACCTTAACCCAACCTAACTTAACCTAACCTAACCTAACCTAACCTAATCTAACCTAACCTAACCTAACCTAACCTAAACTTACCTAACCTAACCTAACCTAACCTAACCTAAACTAACCTAACCTAACCTAACCTAACATTACCTAACCTAACCTAACCTAACCTATCCTAGCCTAACCTAGCCTAACCTAACCTATCCTAACCTAACCTAACCTAACCTTACCTAACCTATCCTAACCTAACCTAACCTAACCTTACCTAACCTAACCTAACCTAGCATTACCTAACCTAACCTAACTTATCCTAACCTAACATTACCTAACCTAACCTAACCGAACCTATCCTAACCTAACCTAGCCTAACCTAACCTATCCTAACCTAACCTAACCTTACCTAACCTATCCTAACCTAACCTAACCTAACCTAACCTAACCTTACCTAACCTAACCTAACCTAACATTACCTAACCTAACCTAACTTATCCTAACCTAACCTAACCTAACTTAACCTAACCTAACCTAACCTAACCTAACCTAGCATAACCTAACCTAACTTAACCTAACCTATCCTAGCCTAACCTATCCTAACCTAACCTAACCTAACCTAACCATACCTAACCTATCCTAAACTAACCTAACCTAAAATATATTGGAACACTTCCAAAATACATTAGAGTACTCCAGAATTACTTTGAACGACTCCAATTTTGGATATTTCCAAATTAGTTTTGAAAACTTTATCGTAAAATCGAACATTATTTTCTTGTTGGTAAACACACCCATGGTAGAAAATCACACGACCAACTCCTTACCGAACACCTGCATCAACTCAGGTCGGACAGACACCATGTAATGCGATTCACTCCCAAGGTAGAAAATCACACGGCCATCTCCTTACCGAACATCTGCGTCAACTCAGGTCAGACAGACGCCATGTAATGCGGTTCACACCCATGGTAGAAAATCACACGACCATCTCCTTACCGAACACCTGCATCAACTCACCTAACCGAACCTAACCTAACCTATCCTAGCCTAACCTAACCTAGCCTAACCTAACTTAACCTAACCTAACCTAACTTAACCTAACCTAACCTAACCTAGCCTAACCTATCCTAGCCCAACCTAACCTAACCTATCCTAACCTAACCTAACCTAACCTAACCTATCCTAACCTAACCTAACCTAATCTAGCATAACCTAACCTAACTTAACCTAACCTATCCTAGCCTAACCTATCCTAACCTAACCTAACCTAACCTTACCTAACCTATCCTATCCTAACCTAACCTAACCTAACCTAGCCTAATCTAACCTTACCTAACCTAACCTAACCTAGCCTAACCTAACCTAACCTAACCTAACCTAACCTATCCTAACCTAACCTAACCTAACCTAACCTAACCGAACCTATCCTAACCTAACCTAACCTAACCTAACCTAACCTAACCTAACCTAGCCTAACCTAACCTATCCTATCCTAACCTAACCTAACTTATCCTAACCTACCTAACCTAGCCTAACCTAACCCAACCCAACCCAACCCAACCTAACCTAACCCATCCTAACCGAACCTAACCTAACCTTACCTAACCTATCCTATCCTAACCTAACCTAACCGAACCTAACCTAACCTAACCTAACCTAACCTAACCTATCCGAACCTATCCTAACCTAGCCTAACCTAACATATCCTAACCTAACCTGGGTTGGGTTGGGTTGGGTTGGGTTAGGTTGGGTTGGGTTGGGTTGGGTTAGGTTAGGTTATGCTAGGTTAGGTAGGTTAGGATAAGTTAGGTTAGGTTAGGATAGGATAGGTTAGGTTAGGCTAGGTTAGGTTAGGTTAGGTTAGGTTAGGTTAGGTTAGGATAGGTTAGGTATGGTTAGGTTAGGTTAGGTTAGGATAGGTTAGGCTAGGATAGGTTAGGTTAAGTTAGGTTAGGTTATGCTAGGTTAGGTTAGGTTAGGTTAGGTTAAGTTAGGTTAGGTTAGGTTAGGATAAGTTAGGTTAGGTTAGGTAATGTTTGGTTAGGTTAGGTTAGGTAAGGTTAGGTTAGGTTAGGTTAGGATAGGTTAGGTAAGGTTAGGTTAGGTTAGGTTAGGATAGGTTAGGTTAGGCTAGGTTAGGTTAGGATAGGTTAGGTTAGGTTAGGTAATGTTAGGTTAGGATAAGTTAGGTTATTTTCGGTAATGTTAGGTTAGGTTAGGTTAGGTAAGGTTAGGTTAGGGATGTCCTCGATGTCTGAGTTACTCAGGGTGAACACAAGGTCCAGTCTTGCTGGTTCATCTTCCCCTCTCTCTCTGGAAGTGTCCTTAACATTTTGGTGCGTGTGGTTTTTGAGTACAACATCCATCATCTTGGCTCTCCATGTTTTGGGACCCCCATGTGGCTCCAGATTTTCCCAATCGATCTCCCTGTGGTTGAAGTCGCCCATAACCAGTAACTTTGCTCTACTCGAGTGAGCTCTTCTTTCCATCTCAGTTAGTGTGCCCACCATTGCTCTGTTGCGTTCATCGTATTCCTCTCTCGGCCTCCTGCAGTTCTGTGGAGGGTTATACATCACTACAATGACTACCTTATGTTCCCCTGACTGAACTGTACCTAGTATGTAATCCCTTTCTCCAGTCTCATCCATTCCTTCCATTTCCTGATAACCTCATCGGTTATTAATGAGCATTGCAACCCCTCCTCCCCCTCTGCGACTTCTATCCTTCCTCAGGATCTGATATCCAGGTGGGAAGATTGCATCTGTTATTGTCCCAGTGAGTTTTGTTTCTGTGACTGCTATGATGTCTGGGGACATCTCCATGATTCTTTCATGCCACTCCTCACATTTATTCGTTATTCCATCCGTGTTCGTGTACCAAACCTTCAACTTCTTTTCTATAACTGTGGTCCGGAGAGAATGGTGGGTTAGGGGAAGCCCGTTAAAGGCCCTGGCGGGGGCCTGTAGGGGGTTCTTGTGGGGATGGGGTCTGTGATGTGTGGGGTTGGGACAGAGGCCCTATGGGGGTTGCAATGGGATTGGGGGTTGTGGTTAGTGGGGGGCAGAGGGCCTATGGGGGTAAACAGTGCAGGTGGGGATTGTGGTGTGGGGGATCAAGGTAGAGGGTATAGTGTGTGGGCTACTGTGTTGGGTGGGGTTTATGGTGAAAGGGATGGGGCAGAGAGTACAGTGTGTGGGTTACTGTGAGGGTGGGGTTTGTGGTGAAGGGGATGGGAGCAGATGGTACAGTGTGTGGGTTACTGTGGGGGTGGGGTTTGTGGTGAAGGGGATGGGGCAGAGGGTACAGTGTGTGGGTTACTGTGGGGGTGGGGTTTGTGGTGAAGGGGATGGGGCAGAGGGTACAGTGTGTGGGTTTTGGATTATGTTGTTTGCATTGGGGTTGCCATGGTTGGGTTCCTTCACGGGGTGGTACTGGAGGAGGCTGTGTTTGCTGTTGTTCTCCTGCTCCTCTCCTTCCTTGCCTCGCATTCCGAATTGCACCGGACGCGTGTGTGTATGTGTGTGTGTGTGCGTGTGTGTGTGTGTGTGTGTGTGTGTGTACTCACCTAGTTGTGTGTGTGTGTGTGTGTGTGTTTGTGTGTGTTTGTGTGTGTGTGTGAGTTTGTGTGTGTGTGTGTGTGTGTGTATATGTGTTTGTGTGTGTGTGTACTCACCTATTTGTGGTTGCAGGGGTCGAGTCTTAGCTCCTGGCCCCGTGTGTGTATGTGTACTCACCTAGTTGTACTCACCTAGTTGAGGTTGCGGGGGTCGAGTCCGAGCTCCTGGCCCCGCCTCTTCACTGATCGCTACTAGGTCACTCTCCCTGAGCCGTGAGCTTTATCATACCTCTGCTTAAAGCTATGTATGGATCCTGCCTCCACTACATCGCTTCCCAAACTATTCCACTTACTGACTACTCTGTGCCTGAAGAAATACTTCCTAACATCCCTGTGATTCATCTGTGTCTTCAGCTTCCAACTGTGTCCCCTTGTTACTGTGTCCAATCTCTGGAACATCCTGTCTTTGTCCACCTTGTCAATTCCTCTCAGTATTTTGTATGTCGTTATCATGTCCCCCCTATCTCTCCTGTCCTCCAGTGTCGTCAGGTTGATTTCCCTTAACCTCTCCTCGTAGGACATACCTCTTAGCTCTGGGACTAGTCTTGTTTCTTCACGTGCTTGGCCAGGTGTGGGTTCCAAACTGGTGCCGCATACTCCAATATGGGCCTAACGTACACGGTGTACAGGGTCCTCAATGATTCCTTATTAAGATGTCGGAATGCTGTTCAGAGGTTTGCTAGGCGCCCATATGCTGCAGCAGTTATTTGGTTGATGTGCGCTTCAGGAGATGTGCCTGGTGTTATACTCACCCCAAGATCTTTTTCCTTGAGTGAGGTTTGTAGTCTCTGACCCCCTAGACTGTACTCCGTCTGCGGCCTTCTTTGCCCTTCCCCAATCTTCATGACTTTGCACTTGGTGGGATTGAACTCCAGGAGCCAATTGCTGGACCAGGTCTGCAGCCTGTCCAGATCCCTTTGTAGTTCTGCCTGGTCTTCGATCGAGTGAATTCTTCTCATCAACTTCACGTCATCTGCAAACAGGGACACCTCAGAGTCTATTCCTTCCTTCATGTCATTCACAAATACCAGAAACAGCACTGGTCCTAGGACTGACCCCTGCGGGACCCCGCTGGTCACAGGTGCCCACTCTGACACCTCGCCACGTACCATGACTCGCTGCTGTCTTCCTGACAAGTATTCCCTAATCCATTGTAGTGCCTTCCCTGTTATCCCTGCTTGGTCCTCCAGTTTTTGCACCAATCTCTTGAGTGGAACTGTGTCAAACGCCTTCTTGCAGTCCAAGAAAATGCAATCCACCCACCCCTCTCTCTCTTGTCTTACTGCTGTCACCATGTCATAGAACTCCAGTAGGTTTGTGACACAGGATTTCCCGTCCCTGAAACCATGTTGGCTGCTGTTGATGAGATCGTTCCTTTCTAGGTGTTCCACCACTCTTCTCCTGATAATCTTCTCCATGATTTTGCATACTATACATGTCAGTGACACTGGTCTGTAGTTTAATGCTTCATGTCTGTCTCCTTTTTTAAAGATTGGGACTACATTTGCTGTCTTCCATGCCTCAGGCAATCTCCCTGTTTCGATAGAAGTATTGAATATTGTTGTTAAGGGTACACATAGTGCCTCTGCTCCCTCTCTCAATACCCATGGAGAGATGTTATCTGGCCCCATTGCCTTTGAGGTATCTAGCTCACTCAGAAGCCTCTTCACTTCTTCCTCGGTTGTGTGCACTGTGTCCAGCACTTGGTGGTGTGCCCCACCTCTCCGTCTTTCTGGAGTCCCTTCTGTCTCCTCTGTGAACACTTCTTTGAATCTCTTGTTGAGTTCTTCACATACTTCACGGTCATTTCTTGTTGTCTCTCCTCCTTCCTTCCTTAGCCTGATTACCTGGTCCTTGACTGTTGTTTTCCTCCTGATGTGGCTCTACAACAGTTTCGGGTCAGATTTGGCTTTCGCTGCTATGTCATTTTCATATTGTCTTTGGGCCTCCCTTCTTATCTGTGCATATTCGTTTCTGGCTCTACGACTGTTCTCCTTATTCTCCTGGGTCCTTTGCCTTCTATATTTCTTCCATTCCCTAGCACACTTGGTTTTTGCCTCCCTGCACCTTTGGGTAAACCATGGGCTCATCCTGGCTTTTTCATTATTCCTGTTACCCTTGGGTACAAACCTTTCCTCAGCCTCCTTGCATTTTGTTGCTACATATTCCATCATCTCATTAACTGGCTTCCCTGCCAGTTCTCTGTCCCATTGAACCCCGTGCAGGTAGTTCCTCATTCCTGTGTAGTCCCCTTTCTTGTAGTTTGGCTTCATTCGTCCTGGCCTTCCTGCTTCTCCCTCCACTTGTAGCTCTACTGTGTATTCGAAGCTTAAAACCACATGGTCACTGGCCCCAAGGGGTCTTTCATATGTGATGTCCTCGATATCTGCACTACTCAAGGTGAATACTAAGTCCAGCCTTGCTGGTTCATCCTCTCCTCTCTCTCTTGTAGTGTCCCTTACGTGTTGGCACATGAAGTTTTCCAGTACCACCTCCATCATCTTAGCCCTCCATGTATCTTGGCCCCCATGTGGGTCCAAGTTCTCCCAATCGATCTCCTTGTGGTTAAAGTCACCCATGATCAGGAGCTTTGCCCTGCATGCATGAGCTCTTCTGGCCACTCTAGCCAGTGTGTCAACCATCGCTCTATTGCTCTCGTCGTACTCTTGCCTTGGCCTCCTGCTGTTCTGTGGTGGGTTATACATCACTGCTATTACCACCTTGGGACCTCCAGAGTGAAGTGTTCCCGCTATGTAATCCCTTTCTTCTCCGCTGTCTCCTCTCTCCAGCTCATCAAAATTCCAGCGATTTTTGATCAGCAACGCCACTCCTCCACCCCCCCTGTTCCCTCTGTCTTTCCTCAGGATTTGGTATCCCGTTGGAAAGATGGCATCTGTTATCATACCTGTAAGCTTGGTTTCTGTGAGAGCTATGATGTCCGGTGATGCTTCTTTGACTCTTTCATGCCACTCCTCCCACTTATTTGTTATTCCATCAGCGTTTGTGTACCATACCTTCAGTTTCCTTTCCAACACTGTGGTTTGGGGGGCCTGTGAGGGTGGGAGACCTGGTGGCATACTGTGGGATTCTATAGCTCGGTGTTGGGTGGAGGCTGTGGGTATGGATTGTAGTGTGTGTTGGGATGGTGTGATAGGTTGTATGGTTCTGAGAATAGTTGTGTGTGTGCTTGCCCTTGCTGTTCTGTTCTGCTCTGACTGACCTTTGCTGGTTCCATCCTTGTCTCTTTTCCTAGCTCCTTTCGCTTTTTTGTCCTCTCCCTCAGCTGCTGTCGTTCTGATTTTGTTCTGTCTTTGTCTAGGAACACCCTCTTGTACTCTTCAGAGTATTTCAATCGTGGTTTCTCTTGGAGGATCCTTCCGCACTGTTTCCGTCCTGAGAATCAGCTTGATTGGTCGGTTTCTCCCCTTCGAGTACCCCCCTATTCTCTGAAAATTTACAATCTCGTCCATCTCTTCACCTATTTCCGTGATGATTTTCTCAATCTCCTTTCTTTCTTCCTGCTGCCTTTCAGTGTGTGTCCTTTCCTCTCTCTCCTGAAGCCCATGGATAAACACTGATTTTGCCCTTTCTTCCTCCCATTGCCTCACCCTCTGTGACTCTGGATCCTGCCTGTATGTGGTCAGTTTCTCCCTTGATTTTTCCAGTGGCTCTTGATAGCCTGGTTGTGCCTGGTTTGTGTGTGTGTTTGTGTGTGTGTGTGTGTGTGTGTGTGTGTGTGTGTGTGTGTGTGTGTGTTTGCATGTGTGTGTTTGTGTGTGTGTGTGTGTGTGTGTGTGTGTGTGTGTGTGTGTGTGTGTCTGCGTGGGTGTTTGTGTGTGTGTTTGAGTGTGTGTGTTTGTGTGTGTGTATGTGTGTGTGTGTATGTGTGTGTGTGTGAGTGTGAATGTTTGTGTGTGTTTGTGTGTGTGTGTGTGTGTGTTTGTGTGTGTGTGTGTGTTTGTCTTTGTCTTTGTGTGTGTGTGTGTGTACTCACCTAATTGTACTCACCTAATTGTGGTTGCAGGGGACGAGACTCAGCTCCTGACCCCGCCTCTTCACTGATCGCTACTGGGTCCTCTCTCTCTCTGCTTCCTGAGCTTTGTCATACCTCTTCTTAAAACTATGTATGGTTCCTGCCTCCACTACTTCACTTGCTAGGCTATTCCACTTGCTGACAACTCTATGACTGAAGAAATCCTTCCTAACGTCCCTGTGATTCGTCTGAGTCTTCAGCTTCCAGTTGTGACCCCTTGTCCCTGTGTCCCCTCTCTGGAACATCCTATCTCTGTCCACCTTGTCTATTCCCCGCATTATCTTGTATGTCGTTATCATGTCTCCCCTGACCCTTCTGTCCTCCAGTGTCGTCAGTCCGATTTCCCTTAACCTTTCCACGTACGACATTCCCTTGAGCTCTGGGACTAGCCTTGTTGCAAACCTTTGTACTTTCTCTAACTTCTTGACGTGCTTGACCAGGTGTGGGTTCCAGACTGGTGCTGCATACTCCAGTATGGGCCTAACATACACAGTGTACAGTGTCTTGAACGATTCCTTATTAAGGTATCGGAACGCTATTCTCAGGTTTGCCAGGCGCCCGTATGCTGCAGCAGTTATTTGGTTGATGTGTGCCTCCGGTGATGTGCTCGGTGTTATGGTCACCCCAAGGTCTTTCTCCCTGAGTGAGGTCTGTAGTCTTTGTCCACCTAGCCTATACTCTGTCTGCGGTCTTCTTTGCCCCTCCCCAATCATCATGACTTTACATTTGGCTGGATTGAATTCGAGAAGCCAGTTACTGGACCACATGTCCAGCCTGTCCAGGTCTCTTTGCAGTCCTGCCTCATCCTCGTCCGATTTAATTCTTCTCATCAACTTCACATCATCTGCGAACAGGGACACTTCAGAGTCTATTCCTTCCATCATGTCGTTCACATATATCAGAAATAGCACTGGTCCTAGAACTGACCCCTGTGGGACTCCGCTCGTAACAGGCGCCCACTGTGATACCTCTTCACGTACCATGACTCGTTGCTGCCTCCCTGTAAGGTATTCCCTTATCCATTGCAGTGCCCTCCCTTTTACATGCGCCTGATCCTCCAGCTTCTGCACTAACCTCTTGTGGGGAACTGTGTCAAAGGCCTTCCTGCAGTCTAGGAAAACGCAATCTACCTATCCCTCTCTCTCGTGTCTTACTTCTGTTACCTTGTCATAAAACTCCAGGAGGTTTGTGATACAGGATTTGCCTTCCATGAACCCATGCTGGTTTTCATTTATAATCTTGTTCCTTTCCAGGTGTTCGACCACTCTCCTCCTGATAATCTTCTCCATGACTTTGCACACAATACATGTCAGAGACACAGGTCTGTAGTTTAGTGCCTCGTTTCTGTTTCCTTTCTTAAATATGGGGACTACATTAGCTGTTTTCCATTTCTCAGGTAGTTGCCCAGTTTCAAGGGATGTGTTGAAGATTGTGGTTAGAGGCACGCACAGCATCTCTGCTCCTTCTCTAAGGACCCATGGGGAAATGTTGTCCGGTCCCATCGCCTTTGAGGTGTCAAGGTCACTTAAGAGCTTCTTCACCTCCTCCTCAGTTGTTCGTATGTCATCCAACACTTGTTTGTATATTCCCTCTTGATGTTTCCTTCTGTGCTGTCTTCCCACAGCCCTTCCTGTCTCTACTGTAAAAACTTCCTTAAATCTCCTGTTCAGCTCCTCACATACCTACTGATCATTTCTTGTGAGTTCTCCACCTTCTGTCCTTAATCTGATCACCTGGTCTTTGACTGTTGTCTTCCTCCTGATGAGGCTATACAACAGTTTCGGGTCAGTATTGATTCTCGATGCTTTGTCATTTTCATACTGTCGCTGGGCCTCCCTCCTTACCTGTGCATACTCATTCCTGGCTCTGCGACTGATCTCCCTATTTTCGTGTGTTCTCTGCCTTCTGTACTTTTTCCATTCTCTATTGCACTTTGTTTTTACCTCCTTACTCCGTCGGGTAAACCAGGGGCTCGTTCCGGTCTTCCCGTTGTTACTGTTGCCCTTGGGAATAAACTTTTCCACTGCCTCCTTGCATTTTGTTGTTACATATTCCATCATTTCATTTACTGGCTTTCCTGCCAGTTCTCTGTCCCACTGGACCTCCCGCAGGAAGTTCTTCAACCCTATGTAGTCCCCTCTTTTATAGTCAGGCTTTTCCCATTCAACTCCTGTTATTCTCTCCACTTGCAGCTCTACTATGTATTCAAAGCACAGAACCACATGGTCGCTAGCTCCTAGGGGACTCTCATACTTGATGTCCTCAATGTCCGAGCTGCCCAGGGTGAACACAAGGTCCAATCTTGTTGGTTCATCCTCCCCTCTCACTCTGGTAGTGTCCTTAACATGTTGGTGCATGAGGTTTTCCAGCACCACGTCCAACATCCTGGCTCTCCATGTTTCGGGACCCCCATGTGGCTCCAGGTTTTCCCAGTCGATCTCCGTGCTTGAAATCCCCCATAACCAGCAACTTTGCTCTGTTGGAATGAGCTCTTCTTGCCACCTCAGCAAGTGTGTCCACCATTGCTCTGTTGCTCTCTTCATATTCCTCTCTTGGCCTCCTGCAGTTCTGTGGTGGATTATACATCACTGCAATGACCACTTTGTGTTCCCCAGACTGAAGTGTACCTGCTATGTAGTCTCTTTCTCCGGTCTCATATATGCCCTCCATTTTCTCGAATTTCCATCTGTTTTTTACGAGCAGAGCAACCCCACCTCCCCCCCTGCCCCTTCTATCTTTCCTCATGATCTGGTATCCTGGTGGGAAGATTGCATCTGTTATTGTCTCCATGAGTTTTGTTTCTGTAACTGCTATGATGTCTGGGGACTTCTCATTGATTCTTTCTTGCCATTCCTCATGTTTATTCGTTAATCAATCTGCATTTGTGTACCAAACCTTCAACTTCTGTTCTAATACTGTAACTGTGGTGCGGGGGGTGGAAACAGAGGGATCGGTGTGTGATGGTTGGTTTGGATTGTTCAGTTGCCTTAGGGGTGTCGTGGCTGGAGTCCTTCTGCAGGTGTTTCTGGGGGGTGTGCTTGTCCTTCCATTTGATCCTGGGTTATTCTGCTCTCCTTTTTCATTTCCTCCCATTTCTCCTTTCGTTTTTGAACTCTCTTTCATCGTCTTCCATTCGTCCTGTGTTCTGTCTCAATCGAGGTACACACTCCGGAACTCCTGCTTGCCTCTCAGCCGTGCTTTCTCCTGCAGGATCATGGTTCGGGTTGATTCTGCCTTGAAAATTACTTTGAGAGGCCGATTCCTTTTCTTTGTGAACCACCCAATTCTCCGAAAATTTGCCACCTGGGTCATGTCCCCCTCGCCTATCACCTTCATGATATCTTCAATCGCTTTTTTCTCCTCCTGCTTTCTTTCATCGTAAGTTTTCCCTTTAGCTTCGTCTAGCCCATAGACAAACAAGGATCTCTCCCTTTCCACCTCCCACTGTGACTCCCATTGCATCCTCTGATGTGTTTTAGTTTCTTCCCGTGGAATGTTCCTTCCTTCAGTCCCTTCCCTAGTTATGGCCCCTATGCTTCTTGGTTTGTCCTTCCTGCTCACCTGTTCCTGGCGCCCACAGGTATCTGGTATGGTCCTTGCACATGTCCTAGTTCCTTCAATGTCTTCCAACCTCTCATTCTGTCCTAGTGTGCTCCCTGCCTTTGTTTTGGCCCCATGTGTGTTTGACAGGACCTCTGCATACAGTTTACTTTCCATGCTTCCTTCAGACCTGTTGTCTGTGTTTGATGTAGCCATTGCCGATGCTACTTCTGTAATATCTTTGTCTCTGTGCTGTTTCAGATGTCTCAGCTCCTCTTCTAATCTCTCTATCTTGGTTTCTGCTGCTGTGGCCTGTTGCTTCCACCTTCTGCATTCTGCTGCTAACCTCTCTTCCATCTTCCTTTCCAGCTCATCTAGTCTCCTTCCCCAGTCTTCCTCCCTTTTTTTGAGCTCTACCTCCCATTCTTCCCTCCCAGATTCGTCCTTGGAGCCCCTTGTCCTCATCCTGGTTGTGTGTGTGTGTGTGTGTGTGTGTGTGTGTGTGTGTGTGTGTGTGTGTGTGTGTGTGTGTGTGTGTGTGTGTGTGTGTTTGTGTGTGTGTTTGTGTGTGTGTGTGTGTGTGTGTGTGTTTGTGTGTGTGTTTTTGTCTTTGTTTGTCTTTGTGTGTGTGTATGTGTGTGTCTGTCTGTCTGTCTGACTGTTTGTGTGTGTTTGTGTGTGTTTGTGTGTTTGTGTGTGTGTGTGTTTGTGTGTGTGTGTGTGTGAGTGTGTGTGTGTGTTTGTGTGTGTGTGTACTCACCTCACCTAGTTGTACTCACCTAGTTGAGGTTGCAGGGGTCGAGTCCAAGCTCCTGGCCCCGTTTCTTCACTGGTTGCTGGTGTGTGTGTATGTGTGTATGTGTGTGTGTGTGTGTGTGTGTGTGTGTGTGTGTGTGTGTGTGTGTGTGTGTGCGTGTGTGTGCTGACATGTGTGTGTATGTTTGTGTGTTTGTGTGTACTCACCTAGTTGTACTCACCTAGTTGAGGTTGCGGGGGTCGAGTCCGAGCTCCTGGCCCCGCCTCTTCACTGATCGCTACTAGGTCACTCTCCCTGAGCCGTGAGCTTTATCATACCTCTGCTTAAAGCAATGTATGGATCCTGCCTCCACGACATCGCTTCCCAAACTATTCCACTTACTAACTACTCTGTGGCTGAAGAAATACTTCCTAACATCCCTGTGATTCATCTGTGTCTTCAGCTTCCAACTGTGTCCCCTTGTTACTGTGTCCAATCTCTGGAACATCCTGTCTTTGTCCACCTTGTCAATTCCTCTCAGTATTTTGTATGTCGTTATCATGTCCCCCCTATCTCTCCTGTCCTCCAGTGTCGTCAGGTTGATTTCCCTTAACCTCTCCTCGTAGGACATACCTCTTAGCTCTGGGACTAGTCTTGTTGCAAACCTTTGCACTTTCTCTAGTTTCTTTACGTGCTTGGCTAGGTGTGGGTTCCAAACTGGTGCCGCATACTCCAATATGGGCCTAACGTATACGGTGTACAGGGTCTTGAACGATTCCTTATTAAGATGTCGGAATGCTGTTCTGAGGTTTGCTAGGCGCCCATATGCTGCAGCAGTTATTTGGTTGATGTGCGCTTCAGGAGATGTGCCTGGTGTTATACTCACCCCAAGATCTTTTTCCTTGAGTGAGGTTTGTAGTCTCTGACCCCCTAGACTGTACTCCGTCTGCGGCCTTCTTTGCCCTTCCCCAATCTTCATGACTTTGCACTTGGTGGGATTGAACTCCAGGAGCCAATTGCTGGACCAGGTCTACAGCCTGTCCAGATCCCTTTGTAGTTCTGCCTGGTCTTCGATCGAGTGTATTCTTCTCATCAACTTCACGTCATCTGCAAACAGGGACACCTCAGAGTCTATTCCTTCCGTCATGTCGTTCACAAATACCAGAAACAGCACTGGTCCTAGGACTGACCCCTGCGGGACCCCGCTGGTCACAGGTGCCCACTCTGACACCTCGCCACGTACCATGACTCGCTGCTGTCTTCCTGACAAGTATTCCCTAATCCATTGTAGTGCCTTCCCTGTTATCCCTGCTTGGTCCTCCAGTTTTTGCACCAATCTCTTGTGTGGAACTGTGTCAAACGCCTTCTTGCAGTCCAAGAAAATGCAATCCACCCACCCCTCTCTCTCTTGTCTTACTGCTGTCACCATGTCATAGAACTCCAGTAGGTTTGTGACACAGGATTTCCCGTCCCTGAAACCATGCTGGCTGCTGTTGATGAGATCATTCCTTTCTAGGTGTTCCACCACTCTTCTCCTGATAATCTTCTCCATGATTTTGCATACTATACATGTCAGTGACACTGGTCTGTAGTTTAATGCTTCATGTCTGTCTCCTTTTTTAAAGATTGGGACTACATTTGCTGTCTTCCATGCCTCAGGCAATCTCCCTGTTTCGATAGATGTATTGAATATTGTTGTTAGGGGTACACATAGCGCCTCTGCTCCCTCTCTCAATACCCATGGGGAGATGTGTGTGTGTTTGTGTGTGTGTGTGTGTGTGAGTTTGTGTGTGTGTGTTTGTGTGTGTGTGTGTGTGTGAGTGTGTATGTTTGTGTGTTTGTGTGTGTGTGTGTTTGTGTGTGTGTGTGTGTGTGTGTGTGTGTGTGTGTGTGTGTGTGTGTTAGTGTGTATGTATGTGTGTGTATGTGTGTGTTTTTGTGTGTGTGCGTGTGTGTGTATGTGTGTGTGTGTGTGTGTGTGTGTGTGTGTGTGTGTGTGTGTGTGTGAGTGTGTGTGTGTGTGTGTGTGTGTCTCAATAGTATCAGTTCCCAGTAGTACCGGTTACCAGTAACCAGTTAAAAGTAGTATGACTCACTACCAACCGTCTGCGTGAATCACTGACTGTTATTCATGTTGCTGCTGACCATAGCATGTTTTGAATGCCGCTCACCCCTACGACCCAATTCGTGAGTCAGTCTTAAGATAGAGAGCAGAGAGGCAGAGCGGGTGATGGTGCTTCCCATACTTTCCGTTATAATTATACGTACTAACCAGCCTATGTGAGTGTTCTTACCCAATCCACGTTATCGAACCCCCACATGACATGTGTGTGTTTGTGTTTGTGTGTGTGTGTGTGTGTGTGTGTACTCACCAAGTTGAGGTTGCGGGGGTCGAGTGTATGTGTGTGTGTGTGTGTGTATGTGTGTGTGTGTGTGTGTGTGTGTGTGTGTGTGTGTGTGTGTGTATGTGTGTGTTAAATGAGAAATCACAAGGAATGTAAAATTTTTACGAGAATACAGTTATGTTGAGCAGGTAAAATGAAATATGAATAATGGGATAAGTTGATAAAAACTCCATCAAGCACGACGTGAGTACAACCAAGTGAACACAACTATGTGAGTACAACCAAGTGAACACAACTATGTGAGTACAACCAAGTGAACACAACTATGTGAGTACAACCAAGTGAACACAACTATGTGAGTACAACCAAGTGAACACAACTATGTGAGTACAACCAAGTGAACACAATTACGTGAGTACAACCAAGTGAACACAACTATGTGAGTACAACCAAGTGAACACAGTTACGTGAGTACAACCAAGTGAACACAACTATGTGAGTACAACCAAGTGAACACAACTTTGTGAGTACAACCAAGTGAACACAACTATGTGAGTACAACCAAGTGAACACAATTACGTGAGTACAACCAAGTGAACACAACTATGTGAGTACAACCAAGTGAACACAACTATGTGAGTACAACCAAGTGAACACAACTATGTGAGTACAACCAAGTGAACACAACCATGTGAATACAACCAAGTGAACACAACTATGTGAGTACAACCAAGTGAACACAACCATGTGAGTACAACCAAGTGAACACAACTATGTGAGTACAACCAAGTGAACACAACCATGTGAGTACAACCAAGTGAACACAACTATGTGAGTACAACCAAGTGAACACAACTATGTGAGTACAACCAAGTGAACACAACTATGTGAGTACAACCAAATGAACACAACTATGTGAGTACAACCAAGTGAACACAACTATGTGAGTACAACCAAGTGAACACAATTACGTGAGTACAACCAAGTGAACACAACTATGTGAGTACAACCAAGTGAACACAACTATGTGAGTACAACCAAGTGAACACAACTATGTGAGTACAACCAAGTGAACACAATTATGTGAGTACAACCAAGTGAACACAATTATGTGAGTACAACCAAGTGAACACATCTAAGTGAGTACAACCAAGTGAACACAACTATGTGAGTACAACCAAGTGAACACAACTATGTGAGTACATCCAAGTGAACACAACTGTGTGAGTGCAACCAAGTGAACACAACTATGTGAGTACAACCAGGTGAACACAACTATGTGAGCACAACCAAGTGAACACAACTATGTGAGTACAACCAAGTGAACACAACTACGTGGGTACAAACAAGTGAACACAACTATGTGGGTACAACCAAGTGAACACAACTATGTGAGTACAACCAAGTGAACACAACTATGTGAGTACAATCAAGTGAACACAACTATGTGAGTACAACCAAGTGAACACAACTATGTGAGTACAACCAAGTGAGCACAACTATGTGAGTACAACCAAGTGAACACAACTACGTGGGTACAAACAAGTGAACACAACTATGTGAGTACAACCAAGTGAACACAACTATGTGAGTACAACCAAGTGAACACAATTATGTGAGTACAAATAAGTGAACACAACTATGTGAGTGCTACCCAGTGAACACAACTATGTGAGTACAACCAAGTGAACACAACTATGCGAGTTCAACCAAGTGAACACAACTACGTGGGTACAAACAAGTAAACACAACTATGTGAGTACAACCAAGTGAACACAACTATGTGAGTACAACCAAGTGAACACAACTATGTGAGTACAACCAAGTGAACACAACTATGTGAGTACAACCAAGTGAACACAACTATGTGAGTACAACCAAGTGAACACAACTATGTGAGTACAACCAAGTGAACACAACTATGTGAGTACAACCAAGTGAACACAACTATGTGAGTACAACCAAGTGAACACAATTACGTGAGTACAACCAAGTGAACACAACTATGTGAGTACAACCAAGTGAACACAGTTACGTGAGTACAACCAAGTGAACACAACTATGTGAGTACAACCAAGTGAACACAACTTTGTGAGTACAACCAAGTGAACACAACTATGTGAGTACAACCAAGTGAACACAATTACGTGAGTACAACCAAGTGAACACAACTATGTGAGTACAACCAAGTGAACACAACTATGTGAGTACAACCAAGTGAACACAACTATGTGAGTACAACCAAGTGAACACAACCATGTGAATACAACCAAGTGAACACAACTATGTGAGTACAACCAAGTGAACACAACCATGTGAGTACAACCAAGTGAACACAACTATGTGAGTACAACCAAGTGAACACAACCATGTGAGTACAACCAAGTGAACACAACTATGTGAGTACAACCAAGTGAACACAACTATGTGAGTACAACCAAGTGAACACAACTATGTGAGTACAACCAAGTGAACACAACCATGTGAGTACAACCAAGTGAACACAACTATGTGAGTACAACCAAGTGAACACAACCATGTGAGTACAACCAAGTGAACACAACTATGTGAGTACAACCAAGTGAACACAACTATGTGAGTACAACCAAGTGAACACAACTATGTGGGTACAACCAAGTGAACACAACTATGTGAGTACAACCAAGTGAACACAACTATGTGAGTACAACCAAGTGAACACAACTATGTGAGTACAACCAAATGAACACAACTATGTGAGTACAACCAAGTGAACACAACTATGTGAGTACAACCAAGTGAACACAATTACGTGAGTACAACCAAGTGAACACAACTATGTGAGTACAACCAAGTGAACACAACTATGTGAGTACAACCAAGTGAACACAACTATGTGAGTACAACCAAGTGAACACAATTATGTGAGTACAACCAAGTGAACACAATTATGTGAGTACAACCAAGTGAACACATCTAAGTGAGTACAACCAAGTGAACACAACTATGTGAGTACAACCAAGTGAACACAACTATGTGAGTACATCCAAGTGAACACAACTGTGTGAGTGCAACCAAGTGAACACAACTATGTGAGTACAACCAGGTGAACACAACTATGTGAGCACAACCAAGTGAACACAACTATGTGAGTACAACCAAGTGAACACAACTACGTGGGTACAAACAAGTGAACACAACTATGTGGGTACAACCAAGTGAACACAACTATGTGAGTACAACCAAGTGAACACAACTATGTGAGTACAATCAAGTGAACACAACTATGTGAGTACAACCAAGTGAACACAACTATGTGAGTACAACCAAGTGAGCACAACTATGTGAGTACAACCAAGTGAACACAACTACGTGGGTACAAACAAGTGAACACAACTATGTGAGTACAACCAAGTGAACACAACTATGTGAGTACAACCAAGTGAACACAATTATGTGAGTACAAATAAGTGAACACAACTATGTGAGTGCTACCCAGTGAACACAACTATGTGAGTACAACCAAGTGAACACAACTATGCGAGTTCAACAAAGTGAACACAACTACGTGGGTACAAACAAGTAAACACAACTATGTGAGTACAACCAAGTGAACACAACTATGTGAGTACAACCAAGTGAACACAACTATGTGAGTACAACCAAGTGAACACAACTATGTGAGTACAACCAAGTGAACACAACTATGTGAGTACAACCAAGTGAACACAACTATGTGGGTACAACCAAGTGAACACAACTATGTGAGTACAACCATGTGAACACAACTATATGAGTACAATCAAGTGAACACAACTATGAAAGTACAACCAAGTGAACACAACTATGTGAGTACAACCAAGTGAACACAACTTTGTGAGTACAACCAAGTGAACACAACTATGTGAGTACATCCAAGTGAACACAACTATGTGAGTACAACCAAGTGAACACAACTATGAGAATGCAACCAAGTGAACACAACTATGTGAGTACAACCAAGTGAACACAACTATGTGAGTACATCCAAGTGAACACAACTATGAGAATACAACCAAGTGAACACAACTATGAGAATGCAACCAAGTGAACACAACTATGTGAGTACAACCAAGTGAACACAACTATGAGAGTACAACCAAGTGAACAGAACTATGAGAGCACAACCATGTGAACACAACTGTGACAGTACAACCAAGTGAACACAACTATGAGAGTACAACCAAGTGAACACAACTATGACAGTACAACCAAGTGAACACAACTATGACAGTACAACCAAGTGAACACAACTATGACAGTACAACCAAATGAACATAACTGTGAGAGTACAACCAAGTGAACACTACTATGAGAGTACAACTATGAGAGGTCAGTGGTCACCTGAGGTCATACCTGCCTAAGCTCTTGGGAGTTAGCGTGGGCTGTTACCAAGCACCATGGCTTGTTGTAGTGTTTTAGAATCTCAGGTTCAAGTGTTGAAGAAGGAGATTCTACTTCTTCAGGAGGAAAATAGCAGGCTGAAGCTTCGCATAGATGAGTTTGGGAGTGAGTGTGAGAAGGATTTAGCTGGTAAGGAGGAAATGGTCACCAGCAGTGATAGTGGCAGCCGCTTTAAGTGGCAAGTGGTTCACAGTTCAGGAAGAAGGAAGATGATGAGAGTTAATAGAGAAGATGTGAATGTAGGAAATCGATTCTCTGTTATCCAAGACGAGTGTACTTAAGTGGTTAGTGAGGTTGAAGGTACCACTGATTCCCCTGCAAATCAAGGTAAGAATATTTTAATAGTAGGTGATTCTCAGGTAAGATATATGGACCGTGCATTTTGTAACAGAGACAGAAAAGTCAGACAGAGAGTGTGTCTTCCTGGAGCTGGTGTTGGTGACATAGTCAGCAGGTTGGATAATATTATGGCAGGTAATGGATGAGAAGGCTTACTCAGCCCTGTAACAACTTCAGTCAGTATTACTAAGGCTGGCTCCTCCTCAGGAAAATTAATGTACAGAAAAAGAATAAAAACTGATAAACATAAACACTTTATTATTTAGAAAATATGAAATATAAAACACTTAAATATGAAGTATTAATCCTACATTAAAGAAAATGAAAAATGAAAAATATAAATGATAACTGAATTCAACGCTAGTATAAAACTTGGGTGTCTGGTGTTGGTGACACTGCTTGTTGTTGAAATCGTAGCCGTTGCCGATGATGGGGGGGGGGGGGGTCGCAGGTGTTGACGACAACCCACCGGCTCGTTCTTCACAGAGTCTATCCGTGAATACTCAGTCTAGATGATAGGAAAGCAGGTTTTTTCCACTGCAATGATGAGGGGTTATATCCTGCTACTTCATACATGTACACAAGTAATTAAATCCAAGAAGGGGAAGTCTCAGGACGTTAGTCCATCTCCATTAATTCTGCTCGTTGATTGGCAGGTGACCCTCTCTGTCATCCAAGCTGGAAAGATAGTCAGGTTACCCACTGCTTAAGAAATCACTCTCCATGATAAGTACAATACCTAAAAGATGTGGTGATTATTACAACAGTCAACTTAGAGCAAGACTGAAAGGACTAAGTTTATTATTGGTCAAAAGTGAAGCTTTCAACCAATAAATCCACTAGAATACAAGGCAGGCATGTACTTACAGTAGTGCTGGGAGCTGTGAGTCTAGTGATTACTGTTTGGACCGGAGCCCCACACGTCACCTTTCGGTGGGGGGGGGGAAGAAGGAGGGGAAGGGATAGAGGGAGCTAGACTGACCCTACCTTAACAAGTAGCCGGCAATGAAACTATTGTTACTATATACTCCCTCGCTACTCCTATCTATTGAACTTTTCCCTCACACTCCCCCATACCAAGACTTATAGTCAAGGAGTATAAGAAGAATAGGCGAGGAAAAAGTTCTAACATATGGAAGTCGCGTAACGCAAGAAATCTTCTACTGACTGTCATGACTTAACCAGTCAGAGAAATAATTGGATGAACCATTGATATACACAATATGGAACTTAAAGCTTGGAGTGCCAATGTCCACCTCAAGAGGCGACTGTTGGTTCCCTTAAAAGTTTCTAGGTATATCAAAGGTTTGAGGTCCATTTCTAAAATGAATTCTTTTCCCAGCAAATAAAATTTAAGTTTGGAGATTCCCCACACAAGGGCCAAACATTCCTTTTCTATGGTGGAGTATCTCGTTTCAGGCAGGAAGGAGTTTCCGGCTTAGGAAGCATACAGGGAAGGGAGTACCATCATGGTATTGTAGTAACACCGCACCTAAGCCAGTATTGGAGGCATCAGTTCTTAAACAAAATGTTTTATTAATATCTGGAATCTTAAGTATAGGGTCTTTCGAAAAGATACTTTTAATCTCATTAAACTTTTCCCGAGCTACGTCGGAAAGTTCAAGACGTTCCTTCACAGACTTTTTAAGGAAGTCGGATATGATGCCTGCAAGATCAGTAAGGTTCGGGATAAACCGTGCATAAAAATTTACAGAACCAAGAAAGCTACGCATGAGCTTCTTGGTTTTGGGGAATTTAAATTCTAATAAAGATTTAATCTTACTGGGGAGAGGCCGCAGAGAGTTATTAGAAGGTATCAGTCCAAGATATCTAATCTTGTTATACCCAAGGAAGCATTTCTTCGGCTTGGCAGTGAGGCCATGTGAGCGTAACCCACGCAAAACTGATGTTAATGTTTGGATATGTTCGCCCCACGTGGATGTCATTTCGTAAATGTTATCAAAATAAACTGAAACATTTGGCATATTACCCAAGACCTTTCTCATCAGTCTCATGTAGGTAGCACAGGCAGTTACCAAACCGAAGGGCATAGTTCTATGTTGCATCAGTCCTTGGTGTGTAGGAAAAGTGGTGTACTGCTTAGAAGAAGGATCTAATATTACTTGATGATATGCCTGCGCAATATAAACCTCTGAAAAGAAGGAAGAGTCATAAAATTTGCGTAGATCGCTATCTATTAAGGGCATAGGCTCAGCATCCCACCGAGTTATAGCATTAAGGCCTCTGAAGTCAATAGCAAGTCTATGTGAATTATCCTCCTTCTTAACCATGACTACTGGTGAACAATACGAAGATACTGAAGGTTCAATGATCTTTAGTTTTAATAATTTGTCTACCTCTCTGTCAAATGCATCCCTAAGGTGAACTGGAACTGGGTATAATTTTCGTTTGATAGGATAGTTCGTCACTAAGTCAATCTTATGGACTACCTTGGAGGTAATATCTGGAATATCAGTAAAGACGTCTGAAAAGTTACTCACACATTGAAGTAGTTCAAGTCTCTTATGGTCATCCAAAGATTCATTAATATTAATGTTGGTTGCGCCCGAGTGGTCAAGAGTCACCAAGTCATGTAGTTCTTCATCATAGTCTAAGTTAGAGGTGTCAATTACGCACACCTTACATTCTTCAGTTGTTTTATCAAGTTCGTGTGGAAAAACTAAGTCAACGTTATTAACGCAGTTAACCGAATTTCTTCGGTAATATTTCTTAAGGATGTTGATATGATAAAGCTTAGGTTTCCCCTTGACTTCTATGAGGTAGTCAACTTTCCCACAAATTTTCAATACTTTATATGGACCTTTCCTTGCTACTAATAATTTATTTGACTTGATAGGCAAAAGTACCAGAACTTCATCCCCTACTTTAAAACTTCTCCTCTGACTTTTGGAATCAAAATAGGTTTTGTACTGGTCCAGTGACAAGCTTAGGTTTTTCGAAACTATGTCAGAGGTCTCCTCAAGTTTGGATCTAAGGTCAAGGAGCAACTGGTAAGAAGACTGAACCTCAGCATTTACCTCCTCATTAGTCCATAAGTCATGAAGGATGGACAGTGGACCTCTGGCCTGTCTACCATAGAGAAGTTGAAATGGTAAAAACCCCAGAGTCACTAGGAACTTCCCTCATGGCAAACAAAGCACAGGGTAGGTAACGATGCCACTCCTTAGGTTTAAGGGAGCAAAGTTTCCTTAAAATGGACTTGAGAATCGAATGCTGGCGCTCAATCCTCCCATTACAGCTGGGATGATAGGGTGTGGTGAAGAGAGGCTTCACTCCCAGAAGTTGGTATAGATGTTGCATTAAGTCAGATGTGAATTGTGTTCCACGGTCAGACAAAATTTCTGTAGGAATGCCCACTCTGGAGAAGATGGACAAAAGGGCTTCAGCCACCTCTGTAGTGGTTATGGTCTTTAAGGGCATGGCTTCAGGGAAACTCGAAGCATAATCAACTAATGTTAACATATATCTATGTCCCCAGATGAAAGTGGTGATAAAGGACCAACGATGTCAATAGCTACTCTTTCAAAGGGTACAGTAAAGACTGGCATTTTGACCATAGGTACTCGCCTGGTACCTCGGGAGGATGACAGTTGGCAAACTTTACACGATCTACAATAGGTAGTGACATCTGAGGACATTTTTGGCCAAACATAGGTTTCCCTAATTTTATTTAAGGTTTTACGATGCGAGAAATGTCCGGCCACTGGCAGGTCATGAGCCATTTTAAGAACAGTCTCTCTGCATTGACTTGGAACAACTAAGATGGAATAGTCTATCTCATCTGAATTTAATTTGAATACTGACTTGTACAAGATACCTTTTATATATTCAAATTTATTTGAAAAGTTTTTCCTTTGGATAACTTGATTTTGTTTAGCGGCATTATGGCAATTCTGAAGAGAAGGGCAATTACGTTGTAAATTGACAAAGGAGTCCTTCGATACATCTTATTAACGTCAGGGAAAATCAAAGGATGGACAGTAGGAGAAGCCTGGGCTTTGGTCTGAGCCCTAGTCAAGATATTTATGGTATCGGAGGTGATACCTTCACTTTCATCAAATAAGTGAACCGGTGATCCTACTACCTCGCTTTCGAGAGTAGCATCACTGGTTTTTAATCCCACATGAATCTCACGAGACATTGTCTCATCTGAATTTTCGAGGGGCTTCTCTGACTCTACAGAAAGAGGATCTGAAACACTTATGTCCACCTATGGTTATGAAAGGTCAACCTCAGAAGGACGAATGGCACCTTTTACATTACCTATTAGTACGGAGCACGAAGTGATGGGAGCTAGTACGGCTTCAGACCAACCTGTGAACCATTTAGACCTAATGTAACAACGGATGGTAGGAAAAGTGTCCGTACGGCCCAAGTAGTCTGAAAGTATAGCAGAGGAATGAGTTTCTTTAAGGTTAGGGAACAGCTTATCAGAAATGACTATACATTTGCATCCAGTGTTTCGTAAAATGGTAGATACATTAAGTCCATTAACTGTTCCTGAACAGAAGGGTGCTTGGTCATTACAGTCTTTAAAACATCTTCCAACTTTTTGGACCTTCTTAGAAGGACAATCTGGACGTTTATGTCCCTTAACACCACACGAATGACAAACAGGAATAAAAGAAGTCATTTTACTTTCCACTAGAGGCTTTAATTTCTTAAGGTCTGATGAACCCTTGTCCTTAGGGTTCGATCCCTTTAGGTCTTTATAGGAATTGTGAGCCTCAGCATACAGGTCAGCAGCCTCAGCAACTTCCTCAGCTTAAATCAGGTTACGTTCTCTAATGAATGTTCGTATCTGGTGAGGAAGAGCTGTCAGGAACTGGTCAGCAACCATGAAGTCTCTAAGAGATTCATAACTGTGATCAATTCCTGAACTCTCTATCCAAAAGTCGAACAAACGAAAGAGTGTTACCTGTAACTGCTGAAAGTTCTGGCCAGGCTGTAAGGTGGCATACCTGAAATCTTTCCTGTAAGAATTAGTGGTTTTTTGGTATGCTTTAAGGATTGCCTTCTTCAGTAGATTATAATTACATATGATATCCTGCGACAAAGTTGCACAGATATTCAAAGTTGTACCAGAAAATAACATTCCTAACCTGGTAGCCCAGGTGTTAGCAGGCCATTCACAGAGGGTAGCGGTATTTTCACACCTGATAATGTATGAAGTTATGTCTTCCCCCTCTGTGAAGGGAGGTAAATTAGGTGTTGGAGTATGTGCACTAGCTGCATGATGTTCAATTACTCCTTCCTCTAATTGTTGTTGTGTAAGAGTTAACTTTTTATTCTCTAATTCAAGGCGAGATTTTTCGAGCTCGCGATCCTTTTCTCTCTCTATTAACTCAAGTTCTCTAGCTTTTTCCTCACGTTCTCTAGCTTTTTCCTCAACTTCTCTATCCTTTGCTCTTTCCTCAAGTTCTCTTATTTTAGCCTGTTCGTCACATATTTTAGCCTGTTCCTCACATTCTCTATCCTTTGCTCTTTCCTCAAGTTCTCTTAATTTAACTTGTTCTTCACGTACTCTAGCTCTCTCCTCACGATCAAGTCTATCACGCTCCTTTTTGTCTTCTCTCTCTCTTTCTAACTGTCTTTCTTGGATTTCTCTCTCAATTCTCTCTCTCTCCTTTTTCTCTACTCTTTCAAGGTTCTCTTTCTCCTTTTTCTCTTCTCTTTCGATTCTCTCTCTCTCCTTTTCCTCATCTCTTTCCCTTTCTAACTGTCTTTCTTCTCTCTCAGTTCTCTCTCTTTCAAGTCTTTCCTGGATCTTAGCACTAATGAAAGATTCTAAATTTTTCCCTGTTATTCCTAACTTACTTCCAGCGTTCATCCAAAACTGGTATTCCTCCATGCTTGCAAGAATAACTTAAACTATCAGGGGAAATGAAACAGGTATTAAAGAAAATGGAGGGTTCAATTCCTGCTCCGCTCAAACTGTAAATAAACCAGAGGGCTCGATCCTTGCTTCAATTAAACAATATGTATTAATTAAAACGAAGGGTTCTATGCCGGCTCCGAGCAAACAGTAAGTAGAATGGAGTCACTTGACCATCCAGTCTTCTCACCAACAAATCAAGAGTGTCCTATGACAGTTCCCTTCATATAATAAAGAGCTCAATGAAACAAATTGTCACTGGAAAATCTCGGGTCCCTAGAGTCTAATCCTCCAAAGTGTTTCAAGCTCACACAAAAATAGATGGCAGAATAAACTAGTATTCATGCCTTGACTTGACTTACAATAAATTGAGACTATAACAATCACCAAATCTTTTAAATACCTGTACTGTAGTCCTACCATAGAGAATGATTACTCATGGTTGGTGGTAACCGTCTGTGGTATGCGGTGTTGAAGTTCCAATGGTAGATTCGAGATGGAGTTGAATCTTGATTCAGTAGAGTTGATCCTGGCAAGGTCGCCACTTGTGAAGGCTTACTCAGCCCTGTAACAACTTCAGTCAGTATTACTAAGGCTGGCTTCTCCTCAGGAAAATTAATGTATAGAAAAAGAATAAAAACTGATAAGCATAAACACTTTATTATTTAGAAAATATAAAATATAAAACACTTAAATATGAAGTATTAATCCTACATTAAAGAAAATGAAAAATGAAAAATATAAATGATAACTGAATTCAACGCTAATATAAAACTTGAGTGTCTGGTGTTGGTGACACTGCTTGTTGTTGAAATCGTAGCCGTTGCCTATGATGGAGGGGGGTCGCAGGTGTTGATGACAACCCACCGGCTCGTTCTTCACAGAGTCTATCCGTGAATACTCAGTCTAGATGATAGGAAAGCAGGTTTTTTCCACTGCAATGATGAGGGGTTATATCCTGCTACTTCATACAGGTGCACAGGTAATTAAATCCAAAAAGGGGAAGTCTCAGGACGTTAGTCCATCTCCATTAATTCTGCTCGTTGATTGGCAGGTGACCCTCTCTGTCATCCAAGCTGGAAAGATAGTCAGGTTACCCACTGCTTAAGAAATCACTCTCCATGATAAGTACAATACCTAAAAGATGTGGTGATTATTACAACAGTCAATTTAGAGCAAGATTGAAAGGACTAAGTTTATTATTGGTCAAAAGTGAAGCTTTCAACCAATAAATCCACTAGAATGCAAGGCAGGCATGTACTTACAGTAGTGCTGGGAGCTGTGAGTCGAGTGATTACTCTTTGGACTGGAGCCCCACACGTCACCTTTGGGGGGGGGGAAGAAGGAGGGGAAGGGATAGCAGGAGCTAGACTGACCCTACCTTAACAAGTAGCCGGCAAGCAAACTATCACTTTCGGGGAAGGGGAAAAAAGGCCGGAATAGCAGGAGCTTGACTTACCCTACCTTAACAAGTAGCCGGCAATGAAACTATTGTTACTATATACTCCCTCGCTACTCCTATCTATTGAACTTTTCCCTCACAATGGAAACAAGCCCATTATCTGTCTTAGTGCTGGGGGTAATGACATTGGGAAGGGCAGGAGAGAGGAGCTGCCGGATAAGTAAAGGTCAACCACAGAAATAGTTAGGTCTAAGGGAGGGATCCCAGTCCTATGTAGCATATTGCCTAGAAAGGGAGTGGGCAGTGAATGGATGTCTAGGGCAATTGGTATGAATTGCTGGCTAGACAGGTACTGCGAGGAACTTGCAGTCCATTCATTGATAACTGGGACCTATTCTTTGGTAAACGTGATATGTATGCAAGGGATGGGGTTCATCTCTCAGGGGATGGAGTGGTTGTATTAACCAATTCGATTGAGAGGGTAATTAATGACTTGTCTAGGAATTTAAACTGACAGATTGTAGAGGTATGGGAGTTTGTGGTAAACAATCAGGCTGCAGCATTAGGGTTAAAAACAGCAGTTATTACCGGGATACCTCAGGGATATGTTTAAAAGACAATATTCAAAATAAAGTTGCTAGCAATGGCAAAACAACTGATCATCAAATAATGAGAGATAGTAGAGGGCAACGAGCGACTAGAGCCCTTAAGGTATACTATACAAATAGTAGGAGTCTAAGAAATAAGATAGATGAGCTAAGATTACTTGCAAGTTTAGGTAACATAGATATTATTGGTATAACAGAGACCTGGTTCAACCTGAAAGATAGAGAAATACCTTCTGAATGCAACATACAGGGTTATAAACTATTCCTCACTAATAGGGTCAACAGGAAGGGTGGTGGAGTGGCGATGTATGTCAGAGAAAATTTAAATTGTTGTCTTAGACATGATATAAGATTAGAAACATTGAACACAGAATCTGTTTGGCTACAGTTTCTCGAGGTTCGTGACAAATTAATTTTGGGTGTTATTTGTAGGCCCCTAAACCTTGATAAGGAGGGCAGTAAGCTGTTAGGGGATAAAATTCGTAAGGCATCTAAACATGAAAATGTTGTGATAATGGGAGATTTTAACTTTAGACAAATTGATTGGAACAATATGACAGGAAATCTTGAATCTAGTGATTTTCTTGATACGGTTCAGGATTGCTTTTTAGAACAGGTTGTGACAGAACCAACTAGAGGAAACAATCTGCTTGACTTGGTCCTTGCCAACAAAAATTCACTAATTAATAATCTTGAGGTTAATTATTAGCTTGGGGAAAGTGATCACAAACCACTTAGTTTCAATATATCATGGAATTACCCAGATAATTGCAATCAAATCTCTGTCCCAGATTTTCGCTTGGCCGACTTCATGGGACTGAAAAATTACCTGGGTGGGCTAAATTAGGATGTCCTGATTATGAGTCAGATAGGTGATCTTGGTTGCCATTATGACGTTTTTCAGAACATAGTTCTAGCTGCCCAGACAACTTTTGTTCCGAGTAGGGAAATTAGATCTAACAATTCATCCCAAGTAGATGAACAAAAGATTAAAACATCTCATTGGTCAAAAGAGAGGCATATATAGACGTATCAAAAGATGGGATGGGCAGTTAAGAAATCAATATATTCAGCTAAAGAGAGAAATAAAAAAAGGAATAAGAAAAGCAAAAAAGGATTATGAGGCTAAGGTCGCAAGGGATTCAAAGACTAACCCAAAAGGTTTCTTTCAGGTATGTGGAAGTAAGATTAGGGACAAGATAGGCCCACTTAAGAGTAACTCTGGTCAGATCACTGACAGTGATAAGGATATGTGTGAAGTTCTCAATACCTACTTCCTTTCAGTTTTTAACATATCACTACAAACTAGCATAGTGCCTGATAAGTGGAAAATGGCAAATGTAATACCTATTTACAAGGTAGGTGACAGGTCCTTGGCTTCGAACTATAGACCAATAAGCCTTACCCTCCATAGTGGGAAAATTTATGGAATCAATAATTGCCGAAGCAATTGGTAGCCATCTTGATAGGCACAGAATGATTAATGAATCTCAACACTGTTTTACAAAGGGGCGTTCCTGTCTTACGAATTTCCCAACTTTTATCACTAAGGTGTTTGAGGAGGTAAATCATGGTAATGAATATGATATTGTGTATATGGACTTCGGTAAGGCTTTCGACAGACTTCCACACCAGAGGCTATTTAGGAAACTTAAGGCACACAGAATAGGAGGAGAATTTTTTGCTGGGTAGAGGCATGGCTGACAAATAGGCAGCAGAGAGTTTGCATAAATGGGGAGAAATCGGAATGGGGGCACGTCACAAGCGGTGTTCCTCAGGGGTCAGTGTTGGGGCCGTTGTTGTTCACAATTTACATAAACGACATAGATGAGGGAATAAATAGCGACAAAAGCAAATTTGCTGATGACACCAAAATAGGCCGTCCAATTCATTCTAATGAGGACACTAGAGCACTCCAGGATGATTTGAATAGACTGATGCAGTGGTCGGAGAATTGGCAGATGCAGATTAATATTGACAAATGCAAAGTTCTAAATGGTGGACAGGTAAATAACCATTCCACATATAAACTAAATAATGTAGATCTTAATACTACTGATTGCGCAAAGGATTTAGGAGTTCTGGTTAGCAGTAATCTAAAACCAAGACAACAGTGTATTAGTATTCTCAATAAAGCTAACAGAATTCTTGGCTTCATATCTAGAATTATAAATAACAGAAGTCCTCAGGTTGTTCTTCAACTCTATATATCCTTGGTTAGGCCTCATTTAGACTATGCTGCTCAGTTCTGGTCACCGTATTACGGAATGGATGTAAATGCTCTGGAAAACGTACAGAGGAGGATGACAATGATGATCCCATGTATCAGAAGTCATCCCTATGAGGATAGACTAAGGGCCCTGAATCTGCACTCTCTCGAAAGGCGTAGAATTAGGGGGATGTGATCGAGGTGCATAAATGGAAAACAGGAATAAATAAAGGGGATGCAAATAGCGTGCTGAAAATTTCCAGCCAAGACAGGACTCGCTCGCAACAATGGTTTCAAGTTGGAAAAATTCAGATTCAGGAAGGATGTAGGAAAGCACTGGTTTGGTAATAGAGTTGTGGATGAGTGGAACAAACTCCCGAGTACAGTTATTGAGGCTAAAACGTTGTGTAGTTTTAAAAACAGGTTAGATAAATACATGAGTGGGTGTGGGTGGGTGTGAGTTGGACTTGACTAGCTTGTGCTGATGGGTCTGGTGCCGTGCTCCTTCCTTGAGTGGAGGTGACCAGACTGGGTGGGTCATTGGGTTAATCCGGGGGGGACGTGGACCTGCTCCGCATGAGTCAGTATTACTTTTGCAGTGTTCCTTCTTTCTTATGTTCTTATGTTCTTATGAGAGTACAACGAAGTGAACACAACTGTGAGAGTACAACTATGAGAGTACAACCAAGTGAACACAACTAAGAGAGTACAACTATGATAGTACAACCAAGTGAACACAATTATAAGAGTACAACTATGAGAGTACAACCAACTGAACACAATTAAGAGAGTACAACTATGAGAGTACAACCAAGTGAACACAACTAAGAGAGTACAACTATGAGAGTACAACTATGCGAGTACAACCAAGTGAACACAACTATGAGAGTACAACTATGAGAGTACATCCAAGTGAACACATCTAATAGAGTACAACTATGAGAGTACAACCAAGTGAGCACAAATAAGAGAGTACAACTATGAGAGTACAACGAAGTGAACACAACTATGAGGGTACAACTATGAGAGTACAACCAAGTGAACACAACTAAGAGATTACAACTATGACAGTACAGCCAAGTGAACACAACTAATAGAGTACAACTATGAGAGTACAACCAAGTGAACACAACTATGAGAGTACAACTATGAGAGTACAACCAAGTGAACACAACTGTGAGAGTACAACTATGAGAGTACAACCAAGTGAACACAACTAATAGAATACAACTATGAGAGTACAACCAAGTGAACACAACTATGAGAGTACAACTATGAGAGTACAACCAAGTGAACACAACTAATAGAATACAACAATGAGAGTACAACCAAGCGAACACAACTATTAGAGTACAACCAAGTGAAGACAACTATGAGAGTACAATTATGCGAGTACAACCAAGTGAACACAACTATGAGAGTACAAATAAGCGAACACAACTATGAGAGTACAACCAAGTGAATACAACTATGAGAGTACAACCAAGTGAACTCAACTATGAGAGTACAACTAAGTGAACAAAACTATGAGAGTACAGCTATGAGAGTACAATTATGAGAGTACAACCAAGTGAACACAACAATGAGAGAACAACTTTGAGAGTACAACTAAGTGAACACAACAATTAGAGTACAACTATGAGAGTACAACGAAGTGAACACAATTATGAGAGTACAACTATGAGAGTACAACCAAGCGAACACAACTATGAGAGTACAACCAAGCGAACACAACTATGAGAGTACAACTATGAGAGTACAACCAAGTGAACACAACTATGAGAGTACAACTATGAGAGTACAACCAAGTGAACACAACTATGAGAGTACAACTATGAGAGTACAACCAAGTGAACACAACTATGAGAGTACAACTATGAGAGTACAACCAAGTGAACAGAACTGTGAGAGTACAACTATGAGAGTACAACCAAGTGAACACAACTATGAGAGTACAACTATGAGAGTACAACCAAGTGAACAGAACTGTGAGAGTACAACTATGAGAGTACAACCAAGTGAACCCAACTATGAGAGTACAACTATGAGAGTACAACCAAGTGAACACAACTATGAGAGTACAGCTATGAGAGTACAACCAAGTGAACACAATTAAGAGAGTGCAATTATGACAGCACAACTATGAGAGTGCAACTATGAGAGTACATCCAGGTGAGCACAACTATGAGAGTACATCCAGATGAACACAGCTATGAGAATGCATCTCTGAGAGTACAACCAACTAAACACAACTAAGAGAGTACAACTATGAGAGTACATCCAAGTGAACACAACTAAGAGAGTACAACCAGGGGAACACAACTATGAGAGAACAATAAAATGAACACAAATAAGAGAGTACAACCAGGTGAACACAACTATGAGCGTCCAATCAAGTGAACACAAATGACCGAGTACAACCACGTGAACACAACTATGAGAGTGCAATCAAGTTAACACGACTGTGAGAGTACAAAAGGTGAACACAACTATGAGAATACAACTATGAGAGCACAACCGAGTGAACACAAGTAAAAGAGTGCAACTAAGAGAGTACAACCAGGTGAACACAACCAAGAGAGTACAACTACTCGAATACATACAAATTGCTGAGACATAAAATATCCCGTCTCCAAAATTAACTGAAAGACCAAAAAAAAAAAAATTAAAAATTCCTAAATATTATTCAGGTTAGATAAAAATTTGAGGAAAGATGTTAATTTGCGTGTGAAAAATAATGAGAAAGGTAGGGAAAACTGCAGCAGTTCTTACTAACAGTGAGACTATAATTTGTCGAGAGAGAGACGCAGGAGAGAGAAGGTTATTACCGAAGCTATTCTTCCACTGCTTCCAAACTTGGGAAGTGGAGGAGGTGGAGGTGGAGGTGGAGGAGGTGTGATGGAGGAGGGTAGGGTGATGGGGGAGTTGATGGAGGAGGAGAGGGTGGAGAAAAGGGTGATTGAGGACGAGAAGGAGGTGGTGGTAGTGGAGATGGAGAAAGGGTGATGAAAAAGGAGGTGATGGAGGGGGTCGTGGAGGAGGTGATGGAGGGAGACGTGGAGGAAATGATGGAGGAGGAGGGACAAAAGGAAGATTGAGGTGGAGGAAGAGCAAGAGAAAAATGAAGTGGAGGAAGAAGTGAAGACGGTAAAAGAGGAAGAAAAATAGGAGATTGAGGTAGAGGAGGAGGAAGTGAAAGAGGAGTTGGACGAGGCTGAGGAGAGAACAAGGTAGAGTGAAGGGAGGGAGAAATGATGTGGAAAAGTGAGAGAGTTGGAGGATTTAAGGAAGAGAGGAGATAAAAATGGAAGAGGAATATATTGCTAACTAACATGAGGCTGTCAGGGAAGAGAAGGACGAAGAAGAGGAAGAAGAGAATAGGACGAGGGGGAAAAGGGAGGAGTGAAGAGCATGAGAAGGAAAAGCAGAGAAGAGGTTGAAATGGACGGGAGGAGAGGACGACAAAGGAGAGATTCCTTCCTATCCTCCTGAAGATAGGATGGGTAGAAAAGAAGGCAAGAAGAGAGGGAGAGAGGGGGGGGGGGAGGTAGGGATGGAGGGAGCAAGAAGAGAGGGAGGGATGGCCAGGGTGATAAATACCAAAGTTGATTAGTGCACGGTGCACGGTGCACCAACTTTCCCAGTTTCTGCAGCTTTTCTTCTGAACACTTTCTTACTCTCATTTATTATTCTCTCTCTCTCTCTTTTTCTCTCTCTCTCTCTCTCTCTCTCTCTCTCTCTCTCTCTCTCTCTCTCTCTCTCTCTCTCTATTTTTTTTTTAAACAGGGTTTGAGAAGGTTTGGTTAAGGATCCCTAACTTCATTGACAAGCTGTTTACAAGTTAAGGATTCCTAACTTTATTGACAAGCTAAGAGCTGTTACCTACATTAGCTCATTTGAAAGCATTTTTATTGTTATGAGACATACAAGTAGGGAACAGGATGAAGTTGGAGCCATCTGTGGGCCAGCATTTTCATTTGATCAACTGACTTTATCTCATTGACATCATTATGCTGTACGAATGTGTTCCATACTCGAGTCATCCTGGGTATATATGATCTCAGATGGAGTGATGTTCTGGAGAAGGGTACAGCCAGAGTGAAGTTGCTGCTTTCTGCCCGTCTTGTGGCATAAAAGCTTGTTTCACGCTGTCCTCGAAGTGGATCCAAGTGCGGATCCAATATTGGCCTTGTACATAACATTACGGCCAACCACATCCCTCCTGTGTTGAAGGCTCTGCTGAAATGACAGATCTATCCAGGATGGGTCCAGGCGAGAGATGAGACGTCTTGCTCTGTTCTCTACTCTGTCAAGCAGTCGCAGATGAGAGGGGGGCAGGCAAGCCAAGAAAGTGGAGCATAATCAAGGTGTGAGGGTACTTGTGCCTCGTACAGAATCTTGCAGATGCGAGATACGGCGAAGTGCTGTAAGCTTCCTGGCTGCCTTGTTTGCAAGATTTACAACATGGTTCTTCATGGTTAGTTTGAAGTCAAATTTCACCCCAAGGATATCAACTTCTTCTCCATGTGCCAACACCCTCCCATTCATACTTACTACTGCACCAGCATTACCATCATGGTGCCTAGAGACCATCATCATTTGCGTTTTCTCAGGTGCAAATTTTACTTTTCATCTATTTCCCCAAGCTGATATAGCTCTTAGCTGATGATTGATGTAGCTTAGAGCAGCTGGCATTTCTTCTCTTGGATAAGTGAATGTCAGTGTACAGTCGTCTGCATATGCATGGGATTCTGGGATGAGATGAAGAAGGTCGTTGAAGTAGATATTCCATAACAATGGTCCCAGCACGCTTCCTTGTGGAACACTTGCCCCAATAGGATGTCTTGCTGATTCCGTTCCATTGAAAACTACGCTTAGAGATCTACCATGAAGGTAATCACTGAGGAGACATAGCGTAGAGCCTGCAATTCCCAGTGCTTGAAGTTTTGTTAAGAGGCCCTGGTGCCACACCCGGTCGAAAGCACCAGCAATGTCCAGTGCTACCACACAGCTGACTTTGGATTCATCCAGTGACTGGTGCCACTTAGTGGAGAGGTTTAACAACAGATCAGCAGCAGAGTAACCTTTCCTGAAGCCATATTGACGATCACAAAGTAGTGAGTGGTAGTCAAAAAACTCTGTCATTTGTCTTGAGATTATTGTCTCAAGGATTATACCAGTGGTTGACAGGAGTGACACTGGTCTGTAGTTGCTGATTTCTGCTCTGCTCTTCTTTTTGTGAACAGGGACTACATTTGCCTCTTTCCACAGAGAGGGCTATTTACACTGTACTAGGCAGTGCTGAAAGATGCGAGTTAGAGGTGCTGCTAGCTGGTCTGCACATCTTAGCAATCTTACGCTCAACTTGTCTGGGCCCACAGCCTTTTCTTGATCAAGCGATTTAAGAAGGAAATGCACCTCCTCCTGCCTTATTGTCACCACTGACAGTTTTGACACAGTTCTTGCAGCTAGCCAAGGAGGGTCCCTTGCTGGATCAGGAACTTGCATTTTGGTGGCAATGTGTTCAGCAAAGAGGTCTACCTTCTCTTGACTACTAGTAGAGGTGGTCCCATCCTGTCGATTTAGAGGTGGAATGAGTTCATCAGGCAGATAACCTTTTCTGTCCTTGACCAGGGACCTCCAGGTTTTGGAGCCTACCCTACCTGATGCTAGCTTTCTTTTAGTGTCCACCTCTCATTTAGCAATGGCCCACTTTTGAACGTCACACATATGCCTACAGGCTTGCCTGTTCAAGTTCCTGTTATAGGTGGTAGGATGTCTCTTATACCTTCGCCATGCTTTGTACTTAGCAGTAGCAGCCTCTCTGCAACGAAAGTCAAACCAAGGCTTTGTCACATATTGCCGGTGAGGAATGTGTTCTTGTTGTAGATTAAGGATGTGTCCAATGAAGGCTTTCACTTGGTTGTAAATATCCCCTTGGAGAAGAGCATTCCAATCGGTGGTGACAAGCTTAGAGCAAAGGGCTGGCCAGTTACCTCTTTCCCATAGCCAGATTGTGCGTGTGGACTCCTCATCTCGTTCTGTTGGGATCAAGTGTCGTAAAAACAGCCTTGTGGTCAGACGATCCAACGTAGCCGAGGGGTTGACAAGTGACTATACCTTCTGCCAGATCACTCACTTCTGGGTCAAGGGAGGAGCCAGAGATGTGAGTAGGGAAATCAACAAAGTTCCTCATGTCAAATACTGCAAGAAGGTCGTCAAAGTCCCTCTGTATAAGGTGTTGGTTGAGGTCACCAACAATTATGATATGTTGACAGTTGTGTTGTAGCAGTAGGGAGTCCATATTTTCCATTAGGAAGTTGATGGGGTCTGCATGTTGCCACTGAGGTCTATACATTGCACATGCTAGTACAGAAGTACTAGTGTTTATGCAGAGCTTGAAGAACATCATTTCAAGATGAGTAGGGGTGGCAACATCAATGTGCTGCGCATGAACACTTTTAGAGAAGCACACAGCAACACCTCCTCCTTGTCCTTGCCTGTCTCTTCTCATCCATGAGGTGTAGCCAGCAATTCTTGCAAAATTTTCTGGAGTCCTGTCGCCCAAAAATGTTTCAACAACAGCTATCATGTCGGGACGTCGAGTGTTCACAAAACTATGTGTGAGCTCTCCAACATTAGTAATGAAACCTCTAATGTTGGCCGACAGGAAACTGATAGACTGGCTCCTCATGATGTGGTCAGCTTGAGGTGGTGGGTGTGTAAGGCATGTAAGGTGCCTACCCTTGAGAGAGGTAGGGTACTGAAGCAGCTGCAGGGATCTAGGTCTGTGGTCTTGTATAAGGCATAATACCACGTACTGGCCTGAGACAGGAGTAGCTGAGTGGGTGACGTGTGAGAGTGTTCACTAATTCAGAGATCCTGCCGGTTTGTTCCGAGAACAGGTCTCTAAACATGTGGTCCTGTCTGTCACGTTCCTTTTCCTTCCGACACTGGTCCTCCTGATGTCCTTTTTTGTAGCAGTAATTGCACCTGGTATCTCCCAGGCAGTTGTTGGCGGTGTGCCCCTTCCGGTGACAGCGAGAGCACAGCCTAGGTG